>NW_018404339.1:23362-38985 GCF_002113885.1 Mizuhopecten yessoensis
ACTTCCATAGCTACATTGTATATTGCGATGTGTGACTTTAGGTGGCCATGTTGTGGTGAAGTGTATCAAGAAGATGATGGATGACACACGTACGCTCCAGATCCTGATGGACTACGTCACTGACGCACCTCTGGCCAACATCACCATGTTTGGTACTCCCTATGTGTCACCTGACTCCCGCACCATTGTAACTGTGGATGAAGTCACTGGCAAGGTCAGGGTGGCCACCATTCAGGAAGATGGTAGGTAGCTTTTTGCGTTGTCGCCTCAAGTTGAATAGCTTAGAATTTTGTAAAGATCCCTCTTAAATATGTTGGCATCCACACCAAACTAAGTTTTAGGTTGACTAACTTGATACATGTGTATGACCTATTGTTATTGCTATTTGTCTGTTGTTGTCCCTCATGCCTCACATGTCAAATTGATCCAAAAAACATTGAACCAATTTCAATAAACTGGAAACTTAAACAAGTAAAGCATGAAGTTTTGTGGTCAAAGACAAACAAAACATGTTCATTATATGGATTTCACCCCTAGGGGTTTGTAGGGGGAGGGGGGTAAATTAAATGGGGTCAAATCTGCTAAAATTTCAACAATCTTCTTATTCAAACCCAGATAAGTTCGAACCAAATACTCTTGGTAAAGAGGTCCTAAGGACCTGTTAAACAAAGTGTGAATTTCAATACCCTATCTCCCAGGTCACCCTTTCATCTTTTGAGAGGGTTAAGTTTGCTATAGTTTATATAGTTGCAAACAAAGTGGGGATACTTTTCGGTTATATTTTGTTTATTTTTTGTGGCAATTAATTCAAACTTGGTTAGAATTATAATCATGTGATGGCAGTTGAACAGTATATAATTTTACTTCTGTTCTTGAGATTGGAGAAGGTATATAAAGTCTGTTTTCTGATAATTACCAGCTATATATATTATGTAAGTTGTTCACTCACCAACATCATTTTATCTTCTAACACTAAGTTTAAAAGACATCTTTGCTGTAAATGTAAGAAGTGATTTATTACGATTGGTGTGACTGTGAAGGCCATGATCCTCTAGTGACATTGCCACTAATGATATTTCATTATGATGTGTGATGACAGCCTTGGCTGGTTTTCTCTATTGTAGGTCAGATCAAGAAGGGTATTGATGTGAGTGTGGCTTCCTCTATCAGTGATGTCACATTCTTCCCCTCTCAGGTCAGCACGGGATACGACCTCTACCTGACCTCACAGGACCATGCTGTAGTCTTCCATGTAAACCTGGTGAATGGAAAAGTCACAACAATCAAAGGTAAACTTGTCACCGCAGTAAGATAAAGTACCTAAACATAACAACATAGATACTTGTCACCACAGTAAGATAAAGTACCTAAACATAACAACATAGATACTTGTCACTGCAGTAAGATAAAGTACCTAAACTTAACAACATAGATACTTGTCACCACAGTAAGATAAAGTACCTAAACATAGCAAAATAGATACTTGTCACCACGGTAAGATAAAGCACCTTAACATAACAACATAGATACTTGTCACCACAGTAAGATAAAGTACCTAAACATAGCAAAATAGATACTTGTCACCACGGTAAGATAAAGCACCTTAACATAACAACATAGATACTTGTCACCACAGTAAGATAAAGCACCTTAACATAACAACATAGATACTTGTCACCACAGTAAGATAAAGCACCTTAACATAACAACATAGATACTTGTCACCACAGTAAGATAAAGCACCTTAACATAACAACATAGATACTTGTCACCACAGTAAGATAAAGCACCTTAACATAACAACATAGATACTTGTCACCACAGTAAGATAAAGCACCTTAACATAACAACATAGATACTTGTCACCACAGTAAGATAAAGCACCTTAACATAACAACATAGATACTTGTCACCACAGTAAGATAAAGCACCTTAACATAACAACATAGATACTTGTCACCACAGTAAGATAAAGCACCTTAACATAACAACATAGATACTTGTCACCACAGTAAGATAAAGCACCTTAACATAACAACATAGATACTTGTCACCACAGTAAGATAAAGCACCTAAACATAACAACATAGATACTTGTCACCACAGTAAGATAAAGCACCTTAACATAACAACATAGATACTTGTCACCACAGTAAGATAAAGCACCTTAACATAACAACATAGATACTTGTCACCACAGTAAGATAAAGCACCTTAACATAACAACATAGATACTTGTCACCACAGTAAGATAAAGCACCTTAACATAACAACATAGATACTTGTCACCACAGTAAGATAAAGCACCTTAACATAACAACATAGATACTTGTCACCACAGTAAGATAAAGCACCTTAACATAACAACATAGATACTTGTCACCACAGTAAGATAAAGCACCTTAACATAACAACATAGATACTTGTCACCACAGTAAGATAAAGCACCTTAACATAACAACATAGATACTTGTCACCACAGTAAGATAAAGCACCTTAACATAACAACATAGATACTTGTCACCACAGTAAGATAAAGCACCTTAACATAACAACATAGATACTTGTCACCACAGTAAGATAAAGCACCTAAACATAACAACATAGATACTTGTCACCGCAGTAAGATAAAGCACCTAAACATAACAACATAGATACCTGTCACTGCAGTAAGATAAAGCACCTTAACATAACAACATAGATACCTGTCACTGCAGTAAGATAAAGTACCTAAACATAACAACATAGATACTTGTCACCGCAGTAAGATAAAGCACCTAAACATAACAACATAGATACTTGTCACCGCAGTTAGAGTGTGATTTCTTCTGAATAGTGAAAATTATAATTCTTACTGCTAATGTTACTGTTATCTGACATTTCCTCATGTTCTCCAACAGATGCTGAGGATCCCAGAACTGTCCGGGTATGGCCATGGTCACAGGCAACACGCTCCATATCACACGGGAATGTGTTTAGCAACTACCTCGCCACACCCTCCAAGTCATCACTGGTCATTGTGAACGGACGTGACATGCATGTGCATTGTAAATTTGCTGACTTGGATAGCCCAGACTCTGTACTTTTCTCCACGTCCAACCTCGGCTGAACATCTGTCTCATTGATCCAACACTATTTTTCTATACAATTATTACAAACCCTAGATGTAATTTAATTCAAAATACCAATGTTATATGTCTAGGTACTTAAGTAACTTAATTGCATATAAATATCGAGGTATGCAATATTTTGTCTTAAATCTCTGGGTAAAAGATAATACCTTACAGAGATATTTTGTTGTCTTATAAAAATATCAAAGAAAACTATTAATTTAATAACAACAAAGAAAAACTTTGTAGATATCATAAGCAGAACTTAAGATTTTCCCCAGTCATTAAAGGACAGAAATCAAAAATGTTTCTATGAAATTACCTACCTTTTAAAACTCAAAATATACAAAGTTTTTACAAATTCTGATAGAACAGAAAGAAAAAATACTTGGTTATATGCAAAATACACAATCAGTGTGTTTGAACACATTATCTCAGTCACTGTCAACCAGATTCTATGTGCATTTTACTAACCTGGATTTCTTACTTTTTCTGTCATACAAAGTGATGCTGGTCATGAAAGGATAAATCACTTGTCAACAGAGGGATACCACAGTGTTCTGTAACCTAGGGATACCCTAGTGGTACATGTGGATACCCCAGTGTTACGTAGGGTTACCACAGTGTTACGTAGGGATATTCCGTGATACATAGGGATACCCCTGTGTTACGTAGGAATTCCCCAATGATACATAGGGATACCCCTGTGTTACGTAGGAATTCCCCAACGATACATAGGGATACCCCTGTGTTACGTAGGAATTCCCCAACGATACATAGGGATACCCCTGTGTTACGTAGGGATTCCCCAATGATACATAGAGATACCCCTGTGTTACGTAGGGATTCCCCAATGATACATAGAGATACCCCTGTGTTACGTAGGGATTCCCCAACGATACATAGGGATACCCCTGTGTTACGTAGGAATTCCCCAATGATACATAGGGATACCCCTGTGTTACGTAGGGATTCCCCAATGATACATAGGGATACCCCTGTGTTACGTAGGAATTCCCCAATGATACATAGGGATACCCCTGTGTTACGTAGGAATTCCCCAATGATACATAGGGATACCCCTGTGTTACGTAGGAATTCCCCAATGATACATAGGGATACCCCTGTGTTACGTAGGAATTCCCCAATGATACATAGGGATACCCCTGTGTTACGTAGGAATTCCCCAATGATACATAGGGATACCCCTGTGTTACGTAGGAATTCCCCAATGATACATAGGGATACCCCTGTGTTACGTAGGAATTCCCCAATGATACATAGGGATACCCCTGTGTTACGTAGGAATTCCCCAATGATACATAGGGATACCCCTGTGTTACGTAGGAATTCCCCAATGATACATAGGGATACCCCTGTGTTACGTAGGAATTCCCCAATGATACATAGGGATACCCCTGTGTTACGTAGGAATTCCCCAATGATACATAGGGATACCCCTGTGTTACGTAGGAATTCCCCAATGATACATAGGGATACCCCTGTGTTACGTAGGGATTCCCCAATGATACATAGGGATACCCCTGTGTTACGTAGGAATTCCCCAATGATACATAGGGATACCCCTGTGTTACGTAGGGATTCCCCAATGATACATAGGGATACCCCTGTGTTACGTAGGGATACCCCTGTGTTACGTAGGGATTCCCCAATGATACATAGAGATACCCCTGTGTTACGTAGGGATTCCCCAACGATACATAGGGATACCCCTGTGTTACGTAGGAATTCCCCAATGATACATAGGGATACCCCTGTGTTACGTAGGGATTCCCCAATGATACATAGGGATACCCCTGTGTTACGTAGGAATTCCCCAATGATACATAGGGATACCCCTGTGTTACGTAGGAATTCCCCAATGATACATAGGGATACCCCTGTGTTACGTAGGAATTCCCCAATGATACATAGGGATACCCCTGTGTTACGTAGGAATTCCCCAATGATACATAGGGATACCCCTGTGTTACGTAGGAATTCCCCAATGATACATAGGGATACCCCTGTGTTACGTAGGAATTCCCCAATGATACATAGGGATACCCCTGTGTTACGTAGGAATTCCCCAATGATACATAGGGATACCCCTGTGTTACGTAGGAATTCCCCAATGATACATAGGGATACCCCTGTGTTACGTAGGAATTCCCCAATGATACATAGGGATACCCCTGTGTTACGTAGGAATTCCCCAATGATACATAGGGATACCCCTGTGTTACGTAGGAATTCCCCAATGATACATAGGGATACCCCTGTGTTACGTAGGAATTCCCCAATGATACATAGGGATACCCCTGTGTTACGTAGGGATTCCCCAATGATACATAGAGATACCCCTGTGTTACGTAGGAATTCCCCAATGATACATAGGGATACCCCTGTGTTACGTAGAGATACCCTTGTGATACGTAAGGTTTCCCGGGGTGTATAATAAGGATACCACAGTGTTGCGTAGGGTTACAACAGTGTTTTGTAACCTAGGGATACCCTTGTGATACGTAAGTTTTCCCTGGGTATAACATGGGGATATCAGAGTGTGTCATAGGCATTTTTTGCTGTTAGGTTCAAGTTTTGTTTTAACATAATTTGGTTTTGACCTTAAAAGTGAACACTTGTACTATGAAACCTAGATGAGGTGGAAATACAATCATAGGGAGATCATTGGGGACAAAAAAATTGTATAAGAAATGGATAGCTTCAAGATTCATATAGATAAAGAAAGTTAATTCAAATAGACTGCAGATGGCATGTGATGCTTCCTTCCTGCAGGCCACTTGATTGGCAATGAGCCACATACGGAACCATATATGGGGTCTTCAGACCACATGAGTGGCATTTAGTGTGTAAGTATAGAGATACAGAGTATGAAGTAAATATCCTGTAACCTGTATAATGTGTCTGACACTGGTATCTTAATGTCTGATATCTGTCTGACCTGTCTGATATCTGTATCTGATATCTGTCTGACCTGTTTGATATCCATTTCCAGCATGTGATACCCATGTCTGTGTTTATATGAGTGTGTCTGTGGGTGATAAACAGCTCAGTTGTTTGTATACAATGATCACTGCTGATTTCGAGGGACTACAACATCACAGTTATCAGGTGGAGACCTTTTTATACCCCTGTGTCCAACCTTTATAGGCCATCCACTCACCTACACATGTAGTAAACGTCTTATTAGTCAAGTACAAATTCTCACTTTATCAGCACAAATCTCAGAAGTTTTGTTTTTTTAGATATACTCATCATTGATGTAGGAAACTTCAAAACAACTGGGATAAAGAATGATAAACAGATAAAAAATACCTTTAACTCACTGTTTGCCTTTCTTCAAAATCTGTTTCTAGGACCAAGGAGAGAAAATGATTTATACTCTAAATATTAATATTAATGAAATACACAATGTATAGTTACAAATTATTTTGTTGATATTATGGTGTGTTAGGGTTGCCCCCTACAGATAGTCACAGAAGAGTGGTTTGTACTGCACATGTAACAGGTGCCCCCATGGTCTCCTTAGAGTAGGTCACACAGCTTGAGCAGCTTGTTGGTCACATGTGTGACAGATGCACCTTACATTATGTCACAGAGGAGCGTTTTGTGTGATGCACATGCAACAGGTGTCCCTTACTGTCAGTCACAGAAGGGTGGTCTGTGCTGGATGTGTGACAGGTGTCGCTTACTGTCAGTCACAGAAGGGTTTTCTGTGCTGGATGTGTGACAGGTGTCGCTTACTGTCAGTCACAGAAGGGTGGGCTGTGCTGGATGTGTGACAGGTGTCGCTTACTGTCAGTCACAGAAGGGTGGTCTGTGCTGGATGTTTGACAGGTGTCCCTTACTGTCAGTCACAGAAGAGTGGTCTGTGCTGAATGTGTGACAGGTGCCCCCCAATGGTAGCTCAGAGGAGCGATATGTGAGTCACACATGACAGGGCCTCCCTACAGTAAGTCACAGAGGAACTGTGTGCGAGTCCCACATGTGACAAGTGCCCCGTACAATACTGAAAAGTCACAGCGGAGCAATAGTTGGTAGATCAGGGCACTTGTATTACAGTGAAGAGAGTGCACCTTTTAACCCTTTAACGTCACAATGGATTGTTCTAGATCAGACACTGGCATGATCTATTGGGTTTGATGAGGAGTGAGTGTAGTTGGAATAAAACAAATGATGTAATTTCAAATAGTTTTATGTGTGTGATTTAGTTTCTCCATTCCACACTGTGTAGACTTGTATTTGAACTAGGTTTTCATCAACTTTTTGACATGCATTTTTAATGTATATCTATATATGTGCATTTGCAGTTTTATTTTATCATTGTCTATTGTTAAGTTTTAAACTAGGTAAAATGTTTATATACTATCAAACTTGATTTTACAGATTTAATGCCTTTCTTACTCTTTTTTTAAAAGTAGATTTTTGACAATTTTTTTAATGTTTTCTTTATACATAAATAACTTGTTTGGACGATTCACAGGTCATACCTGATATTTCGAGTCCCATGTTTGTATGTACCACCGGTACTTTGTTTTCTGTCTTTTGACATGCTCCACCGCCATTCTATATTACATACATGTACTGTAGCAGTGTACTAAGTACAGATAATAATGTTTAAGTTCATTTTTGTTTAATACATAGAGTACTGACTTCCTGTAAGATAATTTCCATCCAGAAGTTCACCATACATGCCAGATCTTATCAGCAGCAACTACCAGAGAGAGAGGTGACCTTTATTATCTCTTCAGGTGTAACCAATTTCGAACAAGTGCTATGGGTCATTTTTCATTAAAAAATAAATGTATTAAATACACATAAGTGCATGCTGTTCTGGGGTCTCACTAGCTTTTCCCTGGTAGATACACTACCTCTGGGTGGTAATTATCAATGTGTGTTGTGTCTAGTCCGTTGTTCACCTACTGTGTGTCTAGTCCGTTGTTCACCTACTGTGTGTCCTGCTGCCGTCTCCTATAGGACACTAGCCAGATTCACAATATCATTGTATATTGTACATAAACATCCACTCATTTGATTGTCACGGTATCCGCAAATATCACCTTGCAGTTGCTTAGCATTTCATTGCCAGTGTTAGTCAGAGGACAGCTCAGTGCTTGATGTTAGTAATTGAAATTGTCAATGTTGCCGACAGGACTTGTCAGGGAAGTAGACAACTTATCAATATTGTTAGAAACAGTTGTCAGGCGAGTTAGTTGGAAGGAGTTCATTGTGAGAAACATGTATTTCTTACCTGTACTTGTCCATCCTGACATCTACTAAGATATCTCTTTGATAAGAGGCTACTCTTAGCTAGCTAACAGTAGATGGAACCTAGCTAGCTTACAGCAGGTATAACCCTCAGAAAGTAATATAAATTATTGAGTTATAAAAACAGGATCAGATTTGTCCTTAGAAAGAGATGTAAAGTAACATTAGATAAGCTACTTTTAGCCTAAAAATGTTTTTGGCTCTTTTTCCAAGCATTATATTTGATGAAAAAAACAGGCAATTTAGTACCGACATTAAATTCTCTTTTTTACACAACACAGGCACTGGATACTGTGTGTTATGTAGCTAGACACAACACAGGCACTGGATACTTTGTGTTATGTAGCTATACACAACAAAGGCACTGGATACTGTGTTATATGGAGATATACACAACACAGGCACTAGATTCTGTGTGTTATGTAGCTATACACCACACAGGCACTGGATACTGTGTGGTGTGTAGCTATACACAACACAGGCACGCGATACTGTGTGTTATGTAGCTATAGACAACACAGGCACTGGATACTGTGTATTATGTAGCTATACACAACACAGGTACTGGATACTGTGTGTTATGTAGCTAGACACAACACAGGCACTGGATACTGGTTTATGTAGCTATACACAACACATGCACTGGATACTGTGTGTTATGTATCTATACACAACACAGGCACTGAATACTGTGTGTTATGTAGCTATAGACAACACAGGCACTGGATACTGTTTTATGTAGCTATTCACCATACATGGCCACTATATAGCGCTCTTGCTTCCCTCTGAATCTGTTACTGTGGTGCGTTAAGACTTGTTTGCCTTCAGTATTGGAGGACATTCCAGGTGGATCGTTTATGTAAACTGTGTGTTATACAACACAGGCACTGGATACTGTTTTATGTATCTATACACAACACAGGCACTGAATACTGTGTGTTATGTAGCTATAAACAACACAGGCACTGGATACTGTGTTATATGGAGATATACACAACACAGGCACTAGATTCTGTGTGTTATGTAGCTATACACCACACAGGCACTGGATACTGTGTGCTATGTAGCTATACACACCACAGGCACTGGATACTGTGTGTTATGTAGCTAGACACAACACAGGCACTGGATACTGTTTTATGTATCTATACACAACACAGGCACTGAATACTGTGTGTTATGTAGCTATAAACAACACAGGCACTGGATACTGTTTGTTATGTAGCTATACACAACACTGGCACTGGATACTGTGTGTTATGTAGCTAGACACAACACAGGCACTGGATACTGGTTTATGTAGCTATACACAACACATGCACTGGATACTGTGTGTTATGTAGCTAGACACAACACAGGCACTGGATACTGCGTGTTATGTAGCTATACACAACAAAGGCACTGGATACTGTGTTATATGTAGCTATACACAACACAGGCCCTGGATACTGTTTTATCTAGCTATACACAACACAGGCACTCGATACTGTGTGTTATGTAGCTATAGACAACACAGGCACTGGATACTGTTTGTTATGTAGCTATACACAACACAGGCCCTGGATACTGTTTTATCTAGCTATACACAACACAGGCACTCGATACTGTGTGTTATGTAGCTATAGACAACACAGGCACTGGATACTGTTTTTTATGTAGCTATACACAACACAGACACTGGATACTGTGCTTTATGTAGCTATACACCACACAGGCACTGGATACTGTGTGGTGTGTAGCTATACACAACACAGGCACTCGATACTGTGTGTTATGTAGCTATATACACAACACAGGCACTGGATACTGTTTGTTATGTAGCTATACACAACACTGGCACTGGATACTGTGTGTTATGAAGCTCTACACAACACAGGCACTGGATACTGGTTTATGTAGCTATACACAACACATGCACTGGATACTGTGTGTTATGTATCTATACACAACACAGGCACTGAATACTGTGTGTTATGTAGCTATAGACAACACAGGCACTGGATACTGTTTTATGTATCTATACACAACACAGGCACTGAATACTGTGTGTTATGTAGCTATAAACAACACAGGCACTGGATACTGTTTTATGTATCTATACACAACACAGGCACTGAATACTGTGTGTTATGTAGCTATAGACAACACAGGCACTGGATACTGTTTGTTATGTAGCTATACACAACACAGACACTGGATACTGTGCTTTATGTAGCTATACACCACACAGGCACTGGATACTGTGTATTATGTAGCTATACACAACACAGGCCCTGGATACTGTTTTATCTAGCTATACACAACACAGGCACTCGATACTGTGTGTTATGTAGCTATAAACAACACAAGCACTGGATACTGTGTGTTATGTAGATATACACAACACAGGCACTGGATCCTGTGTGTTATGTAGCTATACACCACACAGGCACTGGATACTGTGTATTATGTAGCTATACACAACACAGGCACGCGATACTGTGTGTTATGTAGCTATATACACAACACAGGCACTGGATAATGTTTTATGTAGCTATACACAACACATGCACTGGATACTGTGTGTTATGTTGCTATACACAACACAGGCACTGGGTACTGCGTGTTATGTAGCTATACACAACACGGGCACTGGATACTGTGTGTTATGAAGCTCTACACAACACAGGCACTGGATACTGCGTGTTATGTAGCTATACACAACAAAGGCACTGGATACTGTGTTATATGTAGCTATCCCCATCACAGGCACTGGATCCTGTGTCTTATGTAGCTATACACAACCCAGGCACTGGATACTGTGTTTTATGTGGCTATACACAACACAGGCACTGGATACTGTTTTATGTAGCTATTCACCATACATGCCCACTATATAGCGCTCTTGCTTCCCTCTGAATCTGTTACTGTGTTTCGTTAAGACTTGTTTGCCTTCAGTATTGGATGACATTCCATGTGGATCGTTTATGTAAACTGTGTGTTATTGTTATTCATTTTATACATTATTGCCAGCCTCTCATCATCAGGTTGTTTTGCCTAAATAAAATGTGATCTTTGTGACCATTGACTTGAGAAGTTATTTTTAAGCCCCGATGTCACACTACATTTCTCCTATATAGATCTCCGCATGGCCAAAGGCGCCAAGCATAAACTTTCCTTTGAACCTTTTTTTTTCTACTGTGACTTTTCTCAAGATCACAGCCTGGGATCAAAGATACAGATGTAACAAAGGATCTCTGGTTTATACCTCCCCGATTACATCACTTGGTATTGACAGAATTGTATATTAAATCAGCAACCAATCTGGAATGTTGTCGAGGGAAAACCAAGGCTTGTATTACCTAAAAAGACTGAAGATATATCCGATATTCAGACTTAGGGGAGATAACCACAGTAATAAAAGGTGAGATAACTGAAACACTTCTGTAGTCACACCACTCGGGTCAGTTGTTTGTAAACAAGAATATATTGTTACCTGTCTGTTTCCTTATTCATATAATTATTGTCCAATTACCAGGAAAAGGTGAAAAACAAAACGCATGGACCATGAAGGGGTAAAAAATTACTAATGACCAGGAAAGGTTACTAATAAAAGCAATAAAATAACTGACGAACAGGAACGGGATGAAAACAACCAAATAACTCGGTACATCATAGATAGTGCTTCAACTTTTGATCATTTGAATTCAGAAACAAAAGAATACATTCTTCAGCCTAATGTTTGTGAAATTAATCAATACTTGGTGTAATCTTTCTCCTGATCTAATGCTGCAATGCAAGTGTGCTTTACACTTATCTATTAAAAAGAAAACTCACTTGACATGTAATGATGTTTTATTGAGTGATCCTACATCATCAACACATTTGACATTATTTTGATTTTTAGCTGATTTATACATCTGATGTATATATATGGTAGTATAATATTGAGTCTCTCATATTAAAAATAAGTTCATGTATATGACAATAAGGCCACGTTATAGGTGTCGACATGTCTGTAGCACTGGGATTGCATCAAGCATGCCATTTCATAAACTGCTGAAATAACATGTAAATAAATATATAACAACATTACCATCCTATTGCAATGCATTGCACATTCCAATATGAATCTGGGTACCTCATTCTACACTGTATCTCTGCTGAAACAGTGGGAACAAATTTTTCCTGATGTCACTAGTTTATAAATTCGAATTTGAAGATTTCCCTACATACTATCTTTTCAACAATAGACACTGACCCACAACAACTGGATGATAATCTCTTGTATCTACAGCTGTTAAATACAGTTATGAATGTGATCAATTTTTAAAATAACATAAAAAGGCCTCGACCAGGCCTTTCAGTATTAACTCATTCACCCCTGAAGACACATTTGAACTCTTCCAATTCAAAGGTTGGAAAAGTTCATTATGAAATTTCAGGGGTGAATGAGTTAATTTATTCTTGACTGACTACAAATATGGTCAGAGAGTAATAAATTACTAAAGAGTGGCTGTCTGATAAAAGTTTGACTGACTGGTTTAGATTTGTCAATAGCTCATTCGGATACGTAATATGAATAATGAAAATTGAACAGTGACTTTCATTTTGTGATGATTTATGTACATAACAATAATATTAAATGTTTATATTACAGGTATAATCTTGTGATATCTATGGTTAACGTTTTAACATGTGTCTACAGTGGATTTCCTCTAAAAAACAAACAAGTAAAGGCATAAACCTATACAGGTACACAAACTTCTATCCTAAACCTATACACATGACTGGTACACAAACTTCTATCCTAAACCTATACACATGACAGGTACACAAACTTATATCCTAAACCTATACACATGACTGGTACACAAACTTATATCCTAAACCTATACACATGACTGGTACACAAACTTATATCCTAAACCTATACACATGACTGGTACACAAACTTATATCCTAAACCTATACACATGACTGGTACACAAACTTATATCCTAAACCTATACACATGACTGGTACACAAACTTATATCCTAAACCTATACACATGACTGGTACACAAACTTATATCCTAAACCTATACACATGACTGGTACACAAACTTATATCCTAAACCTATACACATGACTGGTACACAAACTTATATCCTAAACCTATACACATGACTGGTACACAAACTTATATCCTAAACCTATACACATGACTGGTACACAAACTTATATCCTAAACCTATACACATGACTGGTACACAAACTTATATCCTAAACCTATACACATGACTGGTACACAAACTTATATCCTAAACCTATACACATGACTGGTACACAAACTTATATCCTAAACCTATACACATGACTGGTACACAAACTTATATCCTAAACCTATACACATGACTGGTACACAAACTTATATCCTAAACCTATACACATGACAGGTACACAAACTTATATCCTAAACCTATACACATGACTGGTACACAAACTAATGACATCAGAAAACATCAAGCTTCTTTTCGTAATAAAACAATTTCATATCAAATAATCAGGCTCAAATTTGGCACATACTACAACAAATTATAATAAGATGGTCAAGAATGAACAAATTCATTTTCATATAAAATGGCACCAAAATGATATATCTATCTCACCGGATTATAAGTGCTAGTTATACTGCGCAACAATAAAATCACTGAAAAGCTTATCATACTTCACCATGAAAACATTATAACAAAGTTTTATTGAATAGCCGACCATACATTATCAATATCATGATTTCATTATTAAAAAATGTGAATGAAAGCAAATTCTATTTCACGAACAAACAGCAACAGCATTATTGATTTCATTATGTATAGATTTTTGCTTTTGATCTTCAATGATAATTATATTTGTGTTAAGTATAATTAGTTTTGGAATTCTATATTCTACATTTGATGATGTCTCTACATCATTTCAGACACCACCACTCATAACATTTTGTTTGGTTCTAACCATTTGTCATGAAATATGTACAACAATAAAAACTTCAATATTAACTGAACTATTATCTATATATAGCCTCATTTTCTGTAGGATATCAGTTATATATATATACATTCTCACACTATATACATACATGTGTCCCATACAGTGAACTTACCATATATATATAGTTCCCCGTTACCTGTAGTACTCACATCTAAAATAATTCCTCATTACCTGTACAGTGTCACTCCCTGTACACAGTTTATATACAATGCCATTCCTCGTACAGATCGAGAAAATAATCAAAACCCGTTTCTATGGGTGACGATTTGTTTACCTCAACAGGAGGCAGTAACCTGAATCAGAAATAACACATGTAAAACTCAAAAAAGGAGTAAAACAAAATGCAACACATCTGAAAAGAATATCAAGATTCTCCTTGGTCCACTGGTCATTTGTGTCAGACAGCAACACAAGCTACAGGAAGATATTGTCCCTATCTAGAACATCTTGTGCAAGACATATGGTCAAAGGGAGGCAACTCACAATACCTTTGCGTCTCCAACATGGCATATTTTTATGTACAGTTAACTTAAAGAAAAGATAACAGATTATTATCTATGTTGATATTTGGTGATATGATCATATCTCTTGTTTAAGAGCAGTAAGATAAGTGATGTGAACCAATGTAGATGACTAAAAACATTGCTAAAGCACCTGGTACATTGTATTGTGTATTAATATCACAATTAATCAAGGTAACAGTTACTTTGTAGCTAAATGACAATGTATTACTACTTAACAAAATGACATCATGTATTACAAGGTAACAGTTACTTTGTATCTAAATGACAATGTATTACTACTTAGCAATATGACATCATGTATTATAAGGTAACAGTTACTTTGTATCTAAATGACAATGTATTACTACTAAGCAATATGACATCATGTATTACAAGGTAACAGTTACTTTGTAGCTAAATGACAATGTATTACTACTTAACAAAATGACATCATGTATTACAAGGTAACAGTTACTTTGTATCTAAATGACAATGTATTACTACTTAGCAATATGACATCATGTATTACAAGGTAACAGTTACTTTGTAGCTAAATGACAATGTATTACTACTTAGCAGTATGACATCATGTTTTACGAGGTAACAGTTACTTTGTAGCTAAATGACAATGTATTACTACTTAGCAATATGATATCATGTATTACAAGGTAACAGTTACTTTGTAGCTAAATGACAATGTATTACTACTTA
>NW_018404339.1:39140-42100 GCF_002113885.1 Mizuhopecten yessoensis
TATTACAAGGTAACAGTTACTTTGTATCTAAATGACAATGTATTACTACTTAGCAATATGACATCATGTATTACAAGGCACCAGTATGACAAATACTAAAAGAGCACTATATTAAAGCAACATGTTTTCATCACATACATTAATTTCATTAAAATGAATTTATCAACAATATATCAGAATTCTTAGGGTGAAAAATGATGTATGAAATTCTCTATTTTACACAAGAACATATAACATCCACACTTGCTTCTATCTATTTCTCTCCATTTGTAAATGCTCATACTCGATGCATAGTCACAATAGTGTAAACATGAAAAGCCTATATAAACATGTGGAATACATGTACTTGTGTTATATATGAAATATGAGTATTGATTTCTGATAAATATAATATATACAATCTGGACTACATTTATAGGATATAGGCAAGGCAGAAATTCATCTGAAAAAGCTGCTGCTGTTTTTAATAAGTCACGTGATTTGATTTAAAACCCATCAGCAGACAGCTAACACAACTAATATACATATTTATACACAACCTTACACACTATTCCACCCATAACATGTTCTTTTACACTCAAAACACACTATTCTAAACCGTAACACCCTAAGACTCGCTCTAAATCCTACTAACAAACACACTAACACACTCTAGTACACATCAAAACGCTCTATTGATAAATCATGAATGCTTAAGTACTAATATTTTAAAATGAAATCACTGACAAACCATTATGATATTAAAGGTAGCATTGATTATCTACCGGTAAATGGAAAGAAGGCTTGTCACTCTGATATGTTCTCAGGTCAGTAAGTACCGGTGACTTGTGGCCTGGCCCTGTATCGGGTGTGGCAACAGAACGCTAAGTCTGTTATTGTTGTTGTGGCCTAGGCCTGTATCAGGTAAGGCCAAAGGATGCTTGTTGTTGTGGCCTAGCCCTGTATCAGGTGAGGCCAAAGGACGCTTGTTGTTGTGGCCTAGCCCTGTATCAGGTGAGGCCAAAAGATGCTTGGTCTGTTATTGTTGTTGTTGTTGTGGCAGTTAACCTTGTATCAAGTCAGTCCAAAAAATGGTAATTATCATGGCTGTGGGCTAGCCTTGTATGAGGTAAGGCCATAGGACACTCTGTCTGTTATCAGTTTGGTTGTGGCCTACCCCTGTATGAGGTGAGACCATAGGACACTCTGATATCAGTTTGGTTGTGGCCTACCCCTGTATCAGGCGAGACCATAGGACACTCTGTCTGTTATCAGTTTGGTTGTGGCCTTCCCCTGTATGAGGTGAGACCATAGGACACTCTGATATCAGTTTGGTTGTGGCCTACCCCTGTATGAGGTGAGACCATAGGACACTCTGATATCAGTTTGGTTGTGGCCTCCCCCTGTATCAGGTGAGACCATAGGACACTCTGTTATTAGTTTGGTTGTGGCCTACCCCTGTATCAGGCGAGACCATTGGACACTTTGTCTGTTCTCAGTTTGGTTGTGGCCTACCACTTAATCAGGTGAGACCATAGGACACTTTGTCTGTTCTCAGTTTGGTTGTGGACTACCACTGTTGCAGGTAAGGCCTTAGGATGCTTCATCTGTAAGCATTATGGTTGTGGCCTGGTTTTGACATTGCCTTTGCATGATTGATAAAAGAGGTTGGTCATAACTGACCTTGACCCCTGGGTGTGGTTATCTCTGATCTTGTCCTCTGGATGTTATCACCTCTTGACCTTGTGTGTGACCTTGTTGCCCTGGTGAGGCTATAGGAAATGCCTGCTTTAGGACCCCATTGTTGCTCTGGTGAGGCTATAGGACATGCCTGCTTTAGGACCCCGTTGTTGCCCTGGTGAGGCTATAGAACAGGACTACCTGAGGACCCCATTGTTGCCCTGTTGAGGCTATAGGACATGACTGCTTTAGGACTGCATGTTTGCCCTGGTGAGGCTATAGGACATGACTGCTTTAGGACTGCATGGTTGCCCTGGTGAGTCTTAAGGACAGGCCTGCCTTAGGACCCGTAGTGTTTTCCCAACTGACAAGGCAGTTGTAGAATACTATTGATGCTAACCTCTCAGATCCACTGGTGTTCAGAAGTAAGACCTGGTGAGGCTATAGGACATGACTGCTTTAGGACCCAGTTGTTGCCCTGGTGAGGCTATAGAACAGGATTGCCTGAGGACTCCGTTGTTGCCCTGGTGTGGCTACAGGACATGACTGCTTTAGGACCCTGTTGTTGCTCTGGTGAGGCTATAGGACATGACTGCCTTAGGATCCCATTGTTGCCCTGGTGAGGCTACAGGACATGACTGCTTTAGGACCCTGTTGTTGCCCTGGTGAGGCTATAGGACATGACTGCTTTAGGACTGCATGGTTGCCCTGGTGAGTCTTAAGGACAGGCCTGCCTTAGGACCCGTAGTGTTTTCCCAACTGACAAGGCAGTTGTAGAATACTATTGATGCTAACCTCTCAGATCCACTGGTGTTCAGAAGTAAGACTCAGATATGTCAAAATGGCCATTGGCAGAATTGTGGAGGTTGAAGTGTGTTTGGGGGATTTGGGATTCCTGTGAGGAGTCAGAGGACAGTGAGGGATTCCTCCAAAGCTCAGGCTCATCCTGAAATGGTAGAAATATATACTATATCACAACATTACTATTATTTCTAAATTTTTATATCACGGCAAATCTCAATGATACAATATACACATTATCATTCCATCATAAAGATGTGGATAAAAATTGGTAAGATATCATGTTTTTGTGCCTAGCTGGAACATAAACATCAAACTCTACCATAGATTTTAAACAATATAGTGAACTGATTCCATAGTTGTCACAGGGACATCTAGTTAAAACAATACAGTGAACCAATTTTTAGTTGTCACAGGGACATCTATTTAAAACAATACAGTGAACCAATTTTTAGTTGTCACAGGGACATCTATTTAAAACAATACAGTGAACCAATTTT
>NW_018404339.1:46826-52726 GCF_002113885.1 Mizuhopecten yessoensis
TCATCTATAACAAACATCTGTATCTTACCTCTGTCTTGTCATCTATAACAAACACCTTTATCTTACCTCTGTCTTGTCATCTTGATTTGGAGAGAACACTATGCACTAACGAGCCAGCTGCCTTTACTTACCCCTGGGCGGTACAAACTCCAAGGAGATTCCAGATCAATGCTTGGAGAAGATCGTACAGGATGGGTAGGGTCATCAGAGTCGCCACAGTAGGAAGGGTTGAATCGGACTGGGATCTGATTTTTGGGGTAGACGACTGTTTCATCTTCCCGGTGGACGCGGTTACTCATATCCTGGTAATTATTCTCCTTAGAATGAGCTTGACGTCTGCTGGTACAGAAAATAATGTCAATAAACAATAAACTAGTGTCAAACACAAATGTAAGCCTGCATGAACTAAATTGCTCTTTCTCGACAAATTAACAACATATATAGTGGAAAATTAAAAGAATATTACATATATAAACCGAAATAAATATACTGACACCCTGATATATTGTCACCTGTACATATTGACACACAATGATGTAGATATTACAGCAAGCAACATTGTAGAAGTAAACACTTTTGTACTACAACCAAACAGGAGAATTTCTCCTCACGAAAAACTTCCACTTTTATTATCTGCTGTTGAACTTAACTTAACATCTGTGAAATTGACGAACCTTTTGAGAACACATAAGATTATGACAACTGCAGCGACAAAGAGTGCAAGGGAGGCTCCAATGCCACTGATAGAAGTGGTGGTAAAAAATCTGCCCTCTGTAACAAAAAACACAGGGTCATAACCATGATTGGTCATAAATACAAAACACAGGCTAAAAATGATGGTTATTACAAAACATAGGCTAAGAATCAAGGCAATTACAAAAAACAGGCTAAAAACCATGGTCATTATAAAACACAGACTAAAAACCATGGTCATTACAAAATACAGGCTAAAAACCATGGTCATTATAAAAGATAGGCTTAAAACTGAGGTCATAGATACAAAACACAGACTTAGAAATAACAAGAGGCCCATGGGCCTAAATGGTCACTTGAGTAAATTCTGAAGTATTCAAATTGTAGCATGTTATTTTTTTCAAATTGGCACATAGTTACTTTGGAAACATCCTAGCCAATCACAGGCCAGGGTAGCCATCTGGAATTTTACAATCAGCAAGAAAAGTAACAAACTTGGTCAAAACCTCATAAGGAGCAATTCTACAAGTGAGAAGTCAATCAGTGTAACCTTTCTTGAGAAGAAGTCAAAAACATCTCGGTCAATAAGAGGTCAGGGTGACCATCTTGGATTTTCTAATCAGCACAAAGAGTAAGAACACTTGGTCAGAACCTCATAATGAACATTTGTAAAAATGAAGAAGTGAACTGCTGCAGAAAATCTTGAGAAGTCGAAACTTTCTCGACTCAGCAAATCAGAGGCCAGGATCGGCCATCTTGTATTCTCCAATCGACAGTAACTCTGCCAGTTACTGTCTGAGCAGGCGCATTTAATTTGCCAACTTGTTCGAGATCTTATTGATATAAAGCAGCATAGCAAAATTCATTGAAATCCATTCAAATTTACTCAAGTTATTGTGCTCACAAGCTCAAGTTCCAAAGGCTCAAATAGTAATTAAAAATTTCAAAATCCTATAACTCTGCCACTTACTGTCTGATCAGGACCATTTTAGAACTTGTCAGAGATTGTATTAATATAAAGCAGCATAGCAAAATTTATCAAAATTCATTTACTTTTACTCAAGTTATTGTGCTCACAAGATAAAAGTTAACGCACAATGACAGACGAAGACGAATGGCAATAGCAATATATAGGTCACCATGACCTATGGTCAGGTGATCTAAATATCAATGGGTAATATACATATACATCTATATATAAAACAACAGTTCAGAACTAATCATACCCAAAACACAAGCTCAGAACCACAGCCTTAAATACAATAACAGATCCAGAACCACAGCCTTAAATACAATAACAGGTTGAGAACCAAAGCCATAGAAATATAAAACACAAGCTCAAAACAGAGGATATAAATACAATAACAGGTCGAGAACCACAGCCATAGAAATATAAAACACAAGCTCAGAACAGAGGATATAAATACAATAACAGGTCCAGAACCACAGCCTTAAATACAATAACAGGTCCAGAACCACAGCCATAGAAATATAAAACACAAGCTCAGTACAGAGCCTTAAATACAATAACAGATCCAGAACCACAGCCTTAAATACAATAACAGGTTGAGAACCACAGCCATAGAAATATAAAACACAAGCTCAGAACAGAGGATATAAATACAATAACAGGTCCAGAACCACAGCCTTAAATACAATAACAGGTCCAGAACCACAGCCATAGAAATATAAAACACAAGCTCAGAACAGAGGATATAAACACAATAACAGGTCCAGAACCACAGCCTTAAATACAATAACAGGTCCAGAACCACAGCCATAGAAATATAAAACACAAGCTCAGAACAGAGGATATAAACACAATAACAGGTCCAGAACCACAGCCTTAAATACAATAACAGGTCCAGAACCACAGCCATAGAAATATAAAACACAAGCTCAGAACAGAGGATATAAACACAATAACAGGTCCAGAACCACAGCCTTAAATACAATAACAGGTCCAGAACCACAGCCATAGAAATATAAAACACAAGCTCAGAACAGAGGATATAAACACAATAACAGGTCCAGAACCACAGCCTTAAATACAATAACAGGTCCAGAACCACAGCCATAGAAATATAAAACACAAGCTCAGAACAGAGGATATAAACACAATAACAGGTCCAGAACCACAGCCTTAAATACAATAACAGGTCCAGAACCACAGCCATAGAAATATAAAACACAAGCTCAGAACAGAGGATATAAACACAATAACAGGTCCAGAACCACAGCCTTAAATACAATAACAGGTCCAGAACCACAGCCATAGAAATATAAAACACAAGCTCAGAACAGAGGATATAAATACAATAACAGGTCCAGAACCACAGCCTTAAATACAATAACAGGTCCAGAACCACAGCCATAGAAATATAAAACACAAGCTCAGAACAGAGGATATAAACACAATAACAGGTCCAGAACCACAGCCTTAAATACAATAACAGGTCCAGAACCACAGCCATAGAAATATAAAACACAAGCTCAGAACAGAGGATATAAACACAATAACAGGTCCAGAACCACAGCCTTAAATACAATAACAGGTCCAGAACCACAGCCATAGAAATATAAAACACAAGCTCAGAACAGAGGATATAAACACAATAACAGGTCCAGAACCACAGCCTTAAATACAATAACAGGTCCAGAACCACAGCCATAGAAATATAAAACACAAGCTCAGAACAGAGGATATAAACACAATAACAGGTCCAGAACCACAACCTTAAATACAATAACAGGTCCAGAACCACAGCCATAGAAATATAAAACACAAGCTCAGAACAGAGGATATAAATACAATAACAGGTCCAGAACCACAGCCTTAAATACAATAACAGGTCCAGAACCACAGCCATAGAAATATAAAACACAAGCTCAGAACAGAGGATATAAATACAATAACAGGTCCAGAACCACAGCCTTAAATACAATAACAGGTCCAGAACCACAGCCATAGAAATATAAAACACAAGCTCAGAACAGAGGATATAAACACAATAACAGGTCCAGAACCACAACCATAGAAATATAAAACACAAGCTCAGAACAGAGGATATAAATACAATAACAGGTCCAGAACCACAGCCTTAAATACAATAACAGGTCCAGAACCACAACCATAGAAATATAAAACACAAGCTCAGAACAGAGGATATGAATACAAAACACACCCTGAGTGTCATACCTATACACAAAACAACCACTCTGTACCATATATATATAAAATATAGGTATAAAACCAAACCAGTCAATTATACCAAATTACAGACTCCAAGCCACAGAACCATTGTCATGTATACATACAACAACACAGGTTCAGAGCCACATTGTACAGGCCAAAACATAGGATCAGTACCATGGTTATTTACACACAAAACATAGGATCAGTACCATGGTTATTTACACACAAAACATAGGATCAGTACCATGGTTATTTACACACAAAACATAGGATTAGTACCATGGTTATTTACACACAAAGTATAGTAAAGACCAAAAGTCAGTTCATTGTAACAAAAAGTTACTAAACAAACCTGTGGTTTGACAGTTGTTTCCTGTATACCCGCTGTTACAAACACAGAAAGCCGTGCCGTCTTCATCTTTACGACATTGTCCATGGCCACCGCACATGTCTTGGCAGTTGTCTGAAAAGAAACTTAATCTTAATTATTCTGTAGACCAAATACTTCCTTAACCCTTTCACCACTGTAGACCATAATGGACTCATCTAGATCAATATATGGTCGAGTCTACTAAAGTTACATAGGGGTGAAAGGGTTAAGCGTAAATATTGGACAAAACAAATGATCCGAAAAACCTTTACAAAAGGTCAATGGGTCATGACATTTTCAATTTTATGATATACTAGAATATCAATGATATGAAATGTTGATCGCCTGGCTTCAACTACAACGTCAATGACATAGATAAAAGTGACCAATACGAGTGACCAGTAGAAATGACCAATAGCAGTGACCAGTGCATACCTCTGCAGTAGGTGCTGTTCCCAGAGAAGCCAGTCCTACATTCACACCTGTACAGGTCTGGAAGATCTACACAGGTCGCATCCTGATGACAATCATCCAGGTGTAGTTTACACTCATCTACAGAGCCACTGATACACTGACTGCCTGAGGTGGACCCAGGGTGGATGGTGGTCATGCCCTTCCCACACTTCAGACAACTTGACTGACCAGTCTCAGGCTGGAAGGTTCCACGTTGACAGATCACACAACTGTTCGTGTCATTTCTGTATTGACCAGCTGGACACTCCACTGCAAACAAAGAAAACCATTTCAGTCCACAGGAACTTGGAACAAAACAGTTTAACACAGCTTTGTAGATACATATAGCAAGAAAATATTTTGTCATTTGAAAGTTTTACTGTCTTTACCATCACAGACCTCTTAAGGACTCAATACATTAAACAAGAGAAGTATTATTTATCTGTTACTGGACAATTATACAAGTTTCCCCCCACATATTTTGTGTACCATGCTCACCAACAGAGCAGTTGAGTCTGGAGACAGCCCCACTCCTTAGTGTTGTGTAGCCGTAGGGACAGGGAACACAGGCTAATAGGTCTACACTGTCGCGGTAGGTCCCCTTCTGACAAAGAACGCAAGTACCCGACACGGTCAACTCCTCCCCAACATCACATGCATCTGCAACACAAGAGCGGCACACCATCAAAAACATCCCGCAGCACCAGTATTGTATAGTAGACACATCACGAAAATTAATCTTCTCGCATAATTATATAGCATCAGTCTTATACATCAATTGACACAATACCAAACTTAATCTCATCACATAGCACCAGTGTTGTGCGACACGAAAGAAACATCACCAATCTTAGTCTGGTCACATAGCACCCAGAACCACAGCCTTAAATACAATAACAGGTCCAGAACCACAGCCATAAAAATATAAAACACAAGCTAAGAACAGAGGATATAAACACAATAACAGGTCCAGAACCACAGCAATCGAAATATAAAACACAAGCTCAGAACAGAGGATATAAATACAATAAAAGGTTCAGAACCACAGCCTTAATACAATTACAGGTCCAGAACAACGTACAGCCTTAAATACAATAACAGGTCCAGAACCACAACCATAGAAATATAAAACACAAGCTCAGAACAGAGGATATAAATACAATAAAAGGTCCAGAACCACAGCCTTAA
>NW_018404339.1:56081-74043 GCF_002113885.1 Mizuhopecten yessoensis
TACCACATACATCAGTTCTGTACAGTACCACATACATCAGTTCTGTACAGTTCCACATACATCAGTTCTGGACAGTACCACATACATCAAGTGGATGTATTACTACCAGCTAACTATAGACCACACTTAATGGTAGCTATACATACCAGTACAGAGGCTTGCAGAGTCGGCTCCTCGGTCGGTAGTCATTTGGCCATTAGGACAGGATTTACAACTGAACTGTCCGACTTCATCCTGGTAGTAACCAAGGCTACACGTCCCACATCCATCGATCCCTTTGTCATAAAACTCACCAGTAGAGCATAATGCTGAAAATAGCAGATAACTTTTGGATGAGCATTGTATGATAAAGGAAGGAAAATGATGTCTGCTAGTTTCTGGTTGGAGAAATCCCAGCATTACGTTTAAATACTTTGTGAATTAGGTACAAGGAACATCATCAAGTGTTCTAAAGTTATATTAACTTTTGAACTTCACATAAAGAAGTCTATCTACATAAAACAATGTCAATATCAGTGGACAATTTGCTGTGACTTACTGAAGCAATGTGTTCTGTGGGTCGAGCCTCGTGTCTGTGTAGTGGTTCCTGGTGGACATCTCTGACAGGAAGTTTGTCTCTCAGAGTCGGAGAACTCACCAATCGCACACAAAACACATGTGTTGTCATTTTTATATGTTCCAACAGCACAATTTACTGTAATGAGAAATACAACAGTATGTTTTATAAAGATAAACTCAAATGCTGTCTACTTGCATATCAACATCTACTGACACTCTACTGTCAGAGCTTACCTGGGACAGACATCTTATAACATACTTAGAACAGAGGTTAGCTGGGGTATACGCTTGATGATGAGATACTTACCACAGAGATTAGCTGGGGTAAACACTTGATGATGAGATACTTACCACAGAGATTAGCTGGGGTAAACACTTGATGATGAGATACTTACCACAGAGATTAGCTGGGGTAAACACTTGATGATGAGATACTTACCACAGAGATTAGCTGGGGTAAACACTTGATGATGAGATACTTACCACAGAGATTAGCTGGGGTAAACACTTGATGATGAGATACTTACCACAGAGATTAGCTGGGGTAAACACTTGATGATGAGATACTTACCACAGAGATTAGCTGGGGTAAACACTTGATGATGAGATACTTACCACAGAGATTAGCTGGGGTAAACACTTGATGATGAGATACTTACCACAGAGATTAGCTGGGGTAAACACTTGATGATGAGATACTTACCACAGAGATTAGCTGGGGTAAACACTTGATGATGAGATACTTACCACAGAGATTAGCTGGGGTAAACACTTGATGATGAGATACTTACCACAGAGATTAGCTGGGGTAAACACTTGATGATGAGATACTTACCACAGAGATTAGCTGGGGTAAACACTTGATGATGAGATACTTACCACAGAGATTAGCTGGGGTAAACACTTGATGATGAGATACTTACCACAGAGATTAGCTGGGGTAAACACTTGATGATGAGATACTTACCACAGAGATTAGCTGGGGTAAGAATCTGGCCTGGCTCTTTACACTGTATAGCACTTCTTATACTGGCATTGTTCTTGTCTAGGATAAAGTCAGCCATGTCAAAACTGCCTTCCTTCACCATTGTCTCAAATCTCAGGGTCCCTGCATTACCAGAGCTGCCTAATGATGACCTGTATTTACAAGAAAATGTATGATATATAATGTCAGTTCAAATCAAATAATTCAAGCGATACCTTGGTAAAAAATAATAATTTTTATTTGACTGACCTACTTATTTCTTAGTGATGAGATTGACTGACCTACTTATTTCTTAGTGATGAGATTGACAGACCTTCTAATTCCTTAGTGATTAGATTGACTGACCTACTTATTCATTAGTGATGGGATTGACTGACCTACTTATTCCTTAGTGATGAGATTGACAGACCTACTTATTCATTAGTGATGGGATTGACTGACCTACTTATTCCTTAGTGATGAGATTGACAGACCTACTTATTTCTTAGTGATGATATTGACAGACAGAACTTATTTCTAAGTGATGAGATTGACAGACCTACTTATTCCTTAGTGATGAGATTGACTGACCTACTTATTTCTTAGTGATGAGATTGACTGACCTACTTATTCCTTAGTGATGAGATTGACTGACCTACTTATTTCTTAGTAATGAGATTGATAGACCTACTTATTTCTTAGTGATGATGAGATTGACCGACCTACTTATTTCTTAGTGATGATATTGACTGACCTACTTATTCCTTAGTGATGAGATTGACTGACCTACTTATTTCTTAGTGATGAGATTGACAGACCTACTTATTTTTTAGTGTTGAGATAACTGACCTACTTATTTCTTAGTGATGAGATGACTGACCTACTTATTTCTTAGTGATGATATTGACTGACCTACTTATTCCTTAGTGATTAGATTGACTGACACAACTAAACCCCTGGTAAATAATGAGGCAAAACTAACCCATTCACAGGTAATTCAAAAAGGACACTGTAGGTGGTGTCAGCCTGTCTCTTCCTTCTTTTGACATCAAAGCCTCCACAGTCGACCTGGATGCTGGCTGTACTACAGCCTGAGGAGGGACACAGAGGCTGGTACAGCTCCTGGAACACAGCCAGAGTATCCTGCTGCAGGCTCAGTACTGCTTCCTCAGTACAAACTGGTCCCAAGAATTTTATCTCTCCAGACAGACTTCCAGATGCTGAAGTCACTCCTGTAACAGTCACAAGTTATTAACAAGCTGTTACAGATGATGTTTCAAAGTTTTAACTTAAAAAGTTCTACAATATTACAGTTGAGGCTATGTTAATATGTTATAGAACAAACATTATCCTGTGCTTTATTCCGGAAATAAGTTGAAACTATACAATGATAGGTCAGCACTGGCCCCCGTCATGTACCCGACCGTAAACTCCATATTCTTAATAACAGTGACCTTGACATTGACCTTAGAAACTTTTTAAATCCCTATTGTACATCCAAATATCACAGTGTATCACCATGTCAAATTTCAAAAAGATTTGCCTTGGATTCTGAAATAATTTCTCGAAACAAAAGTGTGAAAAGACAGATAAACAGGTGATTACAGGGATTACTATAGAGCAACTACATCTCTGATAAGGGGAGGTAACCGTGAACAGCAAACTCACCAGCACAGATAAACAGGTGATTACAGTGATTACTATAGAGCACCTACATCTCTGATAAGGGGAGGTAACCGTGAACAGATAAACAGGTGATTACAGGGATTACTATAGAGCACCTACATCTCTGATAAGGGGAGGTAACCGTGAACAGATAAACAGGTGATTACAGGGATTACTATAGAGCACCTACATCTCTGATAAGGGGAGGTAACCGTGAACAGCAAACTCACCAGCACAGCTTGGAATTGTGAAGTCTGTTCCTTGTGGAGGGTCCCAGAACCCCTCTTTGCCACAAGTGAACCAGTTGGGTGTTGGGACAGGAAAGTCCTGTATGTTTGAGTCCAAACAGGAGATTTGGAAAGATAGTCCTTCCTCCCACGTACTCCATTCTACCTGTACACTGTTAGGACTAGCAGGCATCACACAGCTCCAGGCTGTATTAACAACATAAAATCAGAAACAATCAAACATCAACAGAACCAGTGTGCCTTAGTCTAGACACCAGGCTGTACCAGGACAAACTCACTGGTTACATAACAAGTGAGGATATAGATAGAAAGTATGATATATAGGGAAACATAAATGACATGCTTCCATTGTGGTCCATTGGCATTATGTACTTACGCTTAATGAAGATATCAAAGCTACAGATGGCAAAGTTTTTCTCCTCATCAAAGGCAGTGTAGTGAACTGTATATTGTCCGTAGGATAAAGTGATTCCTGGCCGGTGTGTTTTGGTAATATTGTTCACTCCTACGTCGTCAGAGAAGCTTGGTTCCTGCCAGTCCACTTTGTTGAGACGCTGGTCAGTCACAATCATAATATCGTCTGTACAGTTGTGGACCACAGGGGGGTTCTTGTCTGCAATTTCAGAATCACTCATTGAAGTAAACTTCTACAATGTGGCTAATACTTAAAAACGAAATTTCTGAAATCTGATTTAAGAATTTTAACAAAATTAAGATTTAATACTTCACAAAATGTTAAGATCTCAAATCTTAAATACTAGAGGTGATCGAAGTATGTAGTATAGAAATATACATTATTATCTACTGAAGGTCTGTATGACATACCAATGAGCTTGTCACAACGAGGTCCCTTCAGACCCGGAGGACAGGTGGACACCCCACAGATGGTTGGCATGATGACACTAACGTTGCCATGGATATAGCTACTGAACTCAGGCCACTGATGTTGGTCACCTAGTACCTGGCTAGTGGTACAGTTGTTGGCCATTGCCTGGATGGTCATCTGACTCAGGGCCTTGCTATACACATTCACCTGACTTATCTCCCCTTCAAAGAGATTGTGTGCTGTGGGATATGCTGATCTCTGTCCCAGTACAATGAATTGTCTGAAACAAATTAATTACAATGCTCTGTGAAGCGAATGTGGATTTTTCTGCTGTTCATTCATATTTTTCTGTCTTTCCCTGATGACTTTTCTCAAATTCCTAGTAATGTTGCATCTGTTTAAAATCATTTTCTGAAATTGATTAGAATATCATAAGATCGTTTACAAATCGAAAAAAATATAAAAAATTGTCATCTCCCACATAGAAATAAAATTTCTAGGAAAATCTGGTACAAATTAAGAGGGAAGTAGGACTTACTTGTTTGGCATGGCAACTTGTTCATTGTATGTAGTTCCCCCATTGATTATTTGGCCGTCCACATACACTGACCAGTGGCCAGAATCTGACCAGGTCAAGGCAGCATGATGCCAGAGCTTGTCATGGACAGTCCAGTTGACAGAAATGGTTGAGGAAAAGGAAAGGATGAGTTTTCCCCCCAGCATGGCCAGTAACTCCTTCGTCTCAGACTCACCCTCACTGAATGACACAAAATAAATAACTGTAGTACCTGATCTAGCTGTCAGATCACACACCTTTACTATGAAGCTCCATAGATAAGCTCCATAGTGTATTCAGACAGTAAATATGATAGGTAAGCTTCATAGTGTATTCAGACAGTAAATATGATAGGTAATATCATATTTACTGTCTAAATACACTATGAAGCTTACCTATCATATCTACTGTCTGAATACACTATGAAGCTTTCCTATCATATTTACTGTCTGAATACACTATGAAGCTTACCTATCATATTTACTGTCTGAATACACTATGAAGCTTACCTATCATATTTACTGTCTGAATACACTATGAAGCTTACCTATCATATTTACTGTCTGAATACATTATGAAGCTTACCTATCATATTTACCGTCTGAATACACTGTGGAGCTTATCTATCATATTTACTGTCTGAATACACTATGAAGCTTATCTATCATATGTACTGTCTGAATACACTATGAAGCTTATCTATCATATTTACTGTCTGAATACACTGTGAAGCTTACCTATCATATTTACTGTCTGAGTACATTATGAAGCTTACCTATCATATTTACCATCTGAATACACTGTGGAGCTTATCTATCATATTTACTGTCTGAATACACTATGGAGCTTATCTATCATATTTACTGTCTGAATACACTGTGAAGCTTACCTATCATATTTACTGTCTGAGTACATTATGAAGCTTACCTATCATATTTACCGTCTGAATACACTATGAAGCTTATCTATCATTTTTACTGTCTGAATACATTATGAAGCTTACCTATCATATTTACCGTCCGAATACACTGTGGAGCTTATCTATCATATTTACTGTCTGAATACATTATGAAGCTTACCTATCATATTTACCGTCTGAATACACTATGAAGCTTATCTATCATATTTACTGTCTGAATAAATTATGAAGCTTACCTATCATATGTACTGTCTGAATACACTATGAAGCTTATCTATCATATGTACTGTCTGAATACACTATGAAGCTTACCTATCATATCTACTGTCTGAATACACTATGAAGCTTACCTATCATATTTACTGTCTGAATACAGTATGAAGGTTACCTATTACATTTACTGTCTGAATACAGTATGAAGGTTACCTATCATATTTACTGTCTGAATACACTATGAAGCTTATCTATCATATTTACTGTCTGAATACACTATGAAGATTACTTATCATATTTACTGTCTGAAGACGCTATGAAGCTTATCTATCATATTTACTGTCTAATACACTATGAAGCTTATCTATCATATGTACTGTCTGAATACAGTATGAAGCTTACCTATCATATTTACTTTCTGAATACACTATGAAGCTCACCTATCATATTTACTGTCTGAATACAGTATGAAGGTTACCTATCATATTTACTATCTGAAGCTTACCCATTAATTTACTGTCCGGAGAAACCATGAAGCTTACCTATCATAATTATGATATTTACTGTCTGAATACACTATGAAGCTTATCTATCATATTTACTGTCTGAATACACTATGAAGTTTACCTATCATATTTACTGTCTGAATACAGTATGAAGCTTTCCTATCATATTTACTGTCTGAATACACTATTAAGCTTATCTATCATATTTACTGTCTGAATACACTATGAAGTTTACCTATCATATTTACTGTCTGAATAAACTATGAAGCTAATCTATCATATTTACTGTCTGAGAATACACTTTCAATCTTACCTATCATATTTACTGTTTGGTGACAACGTGAAGCTTACCTGTGAAGAGACAAGAATGTCATGTTTACTGTCTGGTTCCTGAAGTGTACCCACAGACACACAGAGAACTGTGAGGTTTGCTGTAATGACATGACTGGAGACTTAACCAGAGAGCCAGACTGGCCAGGGAACATCAGGTCGAAATCCTTGGTCATCACTGAAATGTAACAAATATAAGTCAGACAGAGCGATATGACACCCCTTAACAGCTTTATTTAAATTTGTTTTAAAATTAATTGAAAAAATCCCAATATATGTAAATTGATGTAACAACATACTAAAAACAAAGGCTATACGGCGAAAAAATTTGATTACTTGGTTCTCAGGCCTGTGCACATTTTATTTTAGGGCACCGCATTGCCGATTTTATCGTGAAAGTAATAAAAAAAATAATCGTGAATAAGCCAGCCGACATCTTTAAAAAATTCCGGAAAATTGGTCCGCATGTTGTTTTTCACCCAAGTCCCGAAAACGTTTGAATAAAGATAAGGATTGATATACAGGCAAGCGTCTCTACACAACTATAAAAAGACAAGGTAATGCCCACAATGAACGTTTTACAAACTACATAATAAAAAAAAAATCGCCCTTGTCTCTTTTTTGCCATGTAAAATGAAAAAATTATACACCACCCTGCCGCATCTCTTTTGGAGAAAAAAATGGCCTTAAGTATTGTTACCAATGCTGGTTAAAACAGTTAAATCATGTTTGGTTGATGTCCACTGTCTTTAGGCCTGGTTGATGTCCCTCACAGCTAATCACTGTAAATAATCCTCTTTTTCACGCCTCTGCAATAGGACCCCGAGGGCATATCCATCAACATTGATGGAACCCCCTACTTAATGACCCCAGTCCTGATTGATGCACTCTTTATAAGACCTTACTAGTGAAGCCTGACTTACATTTGTCACAGTGCTTCCCTGTGTACAGAGGCTGACACTGACATCCACTGGAGGAGCAGATGGCATCATTCTGACAGGGATTGTTGACCTTACACTTGTCTATCAGGGCCTCGCAGACCTGGCCTGTATAGGTGGGTGCACACACACACATAACATGGCCCCCTTCTATAACACAGCTCCCCCCATTCTCACAGGACAGGAAGTCACAGGGATCCATCGCTACATCACACTGAGGGCCTGTGTAGTCTACAAATTAACAGTAAACTGTTGTTCTTAGTACAGGAAGACAACACATTTTAATGCAATAAAGGTAGAAGAAAACATTTTATGTGTCATATTATTTTCATATTTTATCATGTATCAATATAACTGTGAAATTTGACACTGAAATAAACAATATTGACTAACTTGACTATATTCTACATACACATACATTGTCAGACCTGCTAAATGACCAGCATCTTGCGGGTCACACCCGCAAAATTAACCTATCACCCGCGACCAACTCATGACCCGCGCGGGTCATACAAATTTCCCGCATTCCGTCCACATGACCCGGAATCACCCGCCTCCGCGCTCATATTAGTATCTCCCTATTTCCGGAAGTGCTCCATTCGTGTGTCTCGGAGGTTTAGCATTCAGGTATAAGTAAAGTCCGTACACAATACGAAGTGTTTTCACAATGGCGGTCTCTCTTTCGTGGAAGCCAGGCAAAATTGACAGGTGAGTACTGTTTACGGTATAACAACAGTGCATGGAATCCCGATCGTAGTACTTTCACTTCACATGCACAACCGTAATCCGGACTGCGTAAAACGTTAGAAAAACAAGAATTCCACGGAAGTGGATGTGTCGCCTGCGCAGGAAGCTGGGAGATTACGAAGAAATAGATACACTTTTCATTTCAAGAAATAATGTTAAAAGTTGGTTTGAGTTTGATCGGCCCAAGGAAACTCAAGTTATCGCACGAAAACAGATTTTCTATTTATAGTAACAGTGACCTTGACCTTTGACCTTCGGACCTGAAAAGCAATCCCAAGCAAGCACTTTTGGTAAGGGAGCAATGCATGAAGTTTGAGTTTGATAGGCCCAAAGAAACTCAAGTTATCGCACGAAAACCTCTGTGCGGACGCCGACGATGCCGACTTAGCAGTACCTATGTATCACCAGCTTTCGCAGGCGACACAATGATAAGTATGTCTGCTATAACAATACTTTGTGGACAAATGATTTTGAGTGGCTTCATAAAAAAAATGATGAGTCCGATCGATCATTCTTATTGTAAACTGTACTCTACTGTATACCTAAATTCTTTCGGTCGGTTCGGGTGCTCTTTATTACATCAACAGACATACGTGAACGATTTTCACGAAATTGTGACGACAAGTAGCTTAAATTCTGAGCACATTGGTGATTACTTTCTCAACGACAGATCATGATTATTTTTATTTACCAAAATCTGCATGATAATGCTTCCCGATATTGATCGCGAGATTGCCTTAAAATTTGTTGCAGTCGTACAAATCTGAGTGTACCAAGATATTATTATAAAAATATTATAAATACCTGTATTTAACATAAAATGCATATTTTTTTTTTTTTTTTTTTCCAGTTTCCAACCTGCAGGCAGTCAGATTCCCAATGTAGTACATAAAGATGAGGGAGAGAAATAGATAGAGGAGCTTCTAGATGAGTTTATGCTCCCAGTATGCATCAATGATGAAAGATGCCAAGTTTTCTACAATTAACTCAAACTACCTGTATGTAAAATAAGTATTTTGAAAAAAGAGAATGTAATAAAACAAAATGTGTGAAAAAATTTGTTTTATTTATTTAAAAAAAAAAGGTCCTGAATCCTACTAAAAGACACATCATATGTTATGCCATGGTGGCGCGAAAAATTAAATGATTAATTGAGACGTGATTTTTTTGTCGCGCGTTATCACCCCCCACAAAATTTCCCAATAGGGGTCATGACCCCCCTAGGGAGATTCAGGGGTTAGCAGGTCTGGTACATAAATCTTGATCTTGCTGTTGAAGTTCTAAGCAGTGTCCTGAATCAGATTCACCTTTTTGAAAGGGTATTTATTTAAAACATATATATTATAAATCTATTTGTCCAAAAAATCAACTGTTTACAAATGTTAATTGGTATATTTTGAGCACTATATATTCAGTATAGACAGTGTTACCATGAGCACAGGTGCAGTTATAGCCTAAGAACTGGTCTTGACATGTCCCTCCATTATGGCAAGGCATACTCAAGCAATCATCAACTTCATTCTCACAGTTCAGTCCCGTCCATCCATGTTTACACCTGTTAATCACAAACACACACACATATATATAAAGGCTACAAACATTCAACAAAAGAAACATTGATTTTTATTCTGGAGAATGATTATGACCTGCATATTTCTTACAAGTTGCTCAGGAGGCTGAAAAAAGTGCCTGAATTGTAACAGCGTGAATATATACAATGTACCTACATCTGTAGTTGTCCGGGAGGCTGACAAAAGTGCCTGAATTGTAACAGCGTGAATACATACCTACACCTGTAGTTGTCCAGGAGGCTGATAAAGTGCCTGAATAGTAACAGAGTGAATATGTACCTATATCTGTAGTTGTCCAGGAGACTGACACAGATGTCTGAGTTGTAACAGGTTGAATACGTACCTACAGCTGTAGTTGTTGAGGAGACTGACACAGATGTCTGAGTTGTAACAGAGTGAATACGTACCTACTTCTGTAGTTGTGTAGGAGACTGACACAGATGTCTGAGTTGTAACAGNATACATACTTACAGCTGTAGTTGTGCAGGAGACTAACACAGATGTCTGAGCTGTAACAGAGTGAATACATACCTACATCTGTAGTTGTGTAGGAGACTGACACAGATGTCTGAGTTGTAACAGAGTGAATACGTACCTACATCTGTAGTTGCTGAGGAGACTGACACAGATGTCTGAGTCGTACCAGAGTGTATACGTACCTACATCTGTAGTTGCCGAGGAGACTGAGACAGATGTCTGAGTTGAAACAGAGTGAATACATACTTACAGCTGTAGTTGTGCAGGAGACTAACACAGATGTCTGAGCTGTAACAGAGTGAATACATACCTACATCTGTAGTTGTGTAGGAGACTGACACAGATGTCTGAGTTGTAACAGAGTGAATACGTACCTACATCTGTAGTTGCTGAGGAGACTGACACAGATGCCTGAGTTGTAACAGAGTGAATACGTGCCTACAGCTGTAGTTGCCGAGGAAACTGACACAGATGTCTGAGTTGTAACAGAGTGAATACGTACCTACATCTGCAGTTGCCGAGGAGACTGACACAGATGTCTGAGTCGTAACAGAGTGTATACGTGCCTACAGCTGTAGTTGCCGAGGAAACTGACACAGATGTCTGAGTTGTAACAGAGTGAATACGTGCCTACATCTGTAGTTGCCGAGGAGACTGACACAGATGTCTGAGTCGTAACAGAGTGAATATGTACCTACATCTGTAGTTGCCAAGGAGACTGACACAGATGTCTGAGTCGTAACAGAGTGAATACGTACCTACATCTGTAGTTGTGAAGGAGACTGACACAGATGCCTGAGTTATGACAGAGTGAATACGTACCTACATCTGTAGTTGCTGAGGAGACTGACACAGATGTCTGAGTTGTAACAGAGTGAATACGTACCTTCAGCTGTAGTTGCCAAGGAAACTGACACAGATGTCTGAGTTGTAACAGAGTGAATATGTACCTACATCTGTAGTTGCTGAGGAGACTGACACAGGTGCCTGAGTTGTGACAGAGTGAATACATACCTACATCTGGAGTTGCTGAGGAGACTGACACAGATGTCTGAGTTGTAACAGAGTGAATACGTACCTACAGCTGTAGTTGCTTGGGAGACTGACACAGATGTCTGAGTTATAACAGAGTGAATACGTACCTACAGCTGTAGTTGCCGAGGAGACTGACACAGATGTCTGAGTCGTACCAGAGTAAATACGTACATACATCTGTAGTTGCCAAGGAGACTGACACAGGTGCCTGAGTTGTAACAGAGTGAATACGTACCTACAGCTGTAGTTGCCGAGGAGACTGACACAGATGTCTGAGTTGTAACAAAGTGTATACGTGCCTACATCTGTAGTTGCTGAGGAAACTTACACAGATGTCTGAGTTGTAACAGAGTGAATACGTACCTACATCTGTAGTTGCTAAGGAGACTGACACAGGTGCCTGAGTCGTAACAGAGTGAATAGTACCTACATCTGTAGTTGCTGAGGAGACTGACACAGATGTCTGAGTTGTAACAAAGTGTATACGTGCCTACATCTGTAGTTGCTGAGGAAACTTACACAGATGTCTGAGTTGTAACAGAGTGAATACGTACCTACAGCTGTAGTTGCTGAGGAGACTGACACAGATGTCTGAGTTGGAACAGAGTGAATACGTACCTACATCTGTAGTTGTGAAGGAGACTGACACAGGTGCCTGAGTTGTAACAGAGTGAATACATACCTACATCTGTAGTTGTGAAGGAGACTGACACATATGTCTGAGTTGTAACAGGGTGAATACATACCTACATCTGTAGTTGCTAAGGAGACTGACACAGGTGTCTGAGTTGTAACAGAGTGAATACGTACCTACATCTGTAGTTGCCAAGGAGACTGACACAGGTGCCTGAGTTGGAACAGAGGGAATACGTACCTACATCTGTAGTTGCCAAGGAGACTGACACAGATGTCTGAGTCGTAACAGAGTGAATACGTACCTACATCTGTAGCTGCCAAGGAGACTGACACAGGTGCTTGAGTTGTGACAGAGTGAATACATCCCTACAGCTGTAGTTGCTGAGGAGACTGACACAGGTGTCTGAGTATCTGTAGTTGTGTAGGAGACTGACACAGATGTCTGAGTTGTAACAGAGTGAATACATACCTACATCTGTAGTTGCCTAACACAGATGTCTGAGTTGTAACAGAGTGAATACGTACCTACATCTGTAGTTGCCAAGGAGACTGACACAGGTGCTTGAGTTGTGACAGAGTGAATACATACCTACAGCTGTAGTTGCTGAGGAGACTGACACAGATGTCTGAGTCGTAACAGAGTGAATACGTACCTACAGCTGTAGTTGCCGAGGAGACTGACACAGGTGCCTGAGTTGTAACAGGGTGAATACGTACCTACATCTGTAGTTGCTGAGGAGACTGACACAGATACACAGATGTCTGAGTTGTAACAGAGTGAATATGTACCTACAGCTGTAGTTGTCGAGGAGACTGAGACAGATGTCTGAGTCGTAACAGAGTGAATACGTACCTACACAGATGTCTGAGTCGTACCAGAGCGTATACGTACCTACATCTGTAGTTGCCGAGGAGACTGACACAGGTGCCTGAGTTGTAAAAGAGTGAATACATACCTACATCTGTAGTTGTGAAGGAGACTAACACAGATGTCTGAGTTGTAACAGAGTGAATATGTACCTACAGCTGTAGTTGTCGAGGAGACTGAGACAGATGTCTGAGTCGTAACAGAGTGAATACGTACCTACAGCTGTAGTTGCCGAGGAGACTGACACAGGTGCCTGAGTTGTAACAGAGTGAATACGTACCTACATCTGTAGTTGCTGAGGAGACTGACACAGATGTCTAAGTGGTAACAGAGTGAATACGTACCTACATCTGTAGTTGACGAGGAGACTGACACAGATGTCTGTGTTGTAACAGAGTGAATACGTACCTACAGCTGTAGTTGCTGAGGAGACTGACACAGATGTCTGAGTTGTAACAGAGTGAATACGTACCTACAGCTGTATTTGTGAAGGAGACTGACACAGGTGTCTGAGTTGTAACAGAGTGAATACATACCTACAGCTGTAGTTGTGTAGGAGACTGACACAGATGTCTGAGTTGTAACAGCGTGAATACGTACCTACATCTGTAGTTGCCGAGGAGACTGACACAGGTGCCTGAGTTGTGACAGGGTGATGAAGAGCACTGATCTAGCAAATCCTCACACTTTGCCCCTGTGAAGCCTTGAAGGCAGGTACAGGTGTAGCTGTTGACTCTGTCTGTACAATTTCCACCGTTGTAACATGGACCTGATGCACAGTCGTCCACATCCACCTGTACAGATGTAATAAAACCAGAATAATCTGATACTGCTGCAAATTCATCATCAATTTCATGATTTAACATGAAGCCCTTAAGCCTTGCCATTCATCTGAGAACACTCAAGCCACTCAAATATTCTGACCTTAGGCCTGTTATTTTGAAGGGAAATGAAGGTAATACATGCATATTGGAACAAACTTGATAGCCTTCTATCTCAACTACCTAGGTAATTAAATGTCAGACCCATGTAAGCTGTCTGGAACTGAAGAAGCCTGTAGGCTGTTAAAGATTTGTCTGATGTAAGCCTACCTGACAGTCAAGTCCAGTATAACCAGTAGGACAGCTGCAGATGTAGTCAACGTCAATGTCCCGACAAGTAGCACCGTTTTGGCAGGGATGGGAGGTACACTCCTCAAGTAAGGTCTCACAGTTCACACCTGGACACAGTAGACAAACATACATATCACACAATATGAAATCACATCAAAGCAGGAACCTGCTATATCTTAAACACACCCACATGTTGTCTTCATGAGCTGTACATTCAGTTAATGTTCATCTGTTTATAATCTAAAACAAATTATAACTTTTCTTTTTTCTTTTTTTCTCTTTTTTTTTTTGGTTCAAATTGTTTTATTCCCCAGCATCTTTAGGAGGGATGCCAGGGTTGGGGTGCCAAATATATCATCTAGTTACATTGTTCATTCTTGCTATGGTATACTATAGTTCACCCACTAAATGGTGTCATCAGCCCCCCAGCCCTACCCCTCGGTATACTTTCACTCTCAACCTCCTGCATTTACATACCTGTCCATCCTGGTTTACAGACACAGAGGAACCCGTCCACCAGGTCCTCCCACTTTATATACGTACCTGTCCATCCTGGTTTACAGACACAGAGGAAGCCGTCCACCAGGTCCTCACACTTGACAGTGTTGTTGTCCCGACACGGTGATGACAAACAATCCTCTATGTTCACTGCACATGACTTCCCTGCATACCCTTTAACATACAGCAGGAATCAACAAAGGGCCATCTTGTAAACTACCACAATTCTCTTCACATTTTTAGATTCAGATAAAAAGAGTACATTTTGGTAACTATGAATGTGAGATGGTTTTACCTCTGGCACAGGTGCATTCAAAATCATCAATTCCATCTTTGCATGTGCCACCATTCCTGCAGGAGTTACTCTGGCATTCTTTAATATCAATCTCGCAGTGAGTTCCCGTGTATCCTCGCTGTAGGGAAACAACATGTTAACTTATCACCAAGTTACACTAAAACTAACACTCACTTTTTACTTGTCAATGATCGAGGCACTACTAGATGCATATACACACTGCACTAGTTTAGGAACGGTTTACCTTTGATTATTATTATACATTGTACAATATTGTATTGTCCGGTTCATATTTGTTAATTTTCAGATCATATGTTTCTTATGTTCCATATTTTTTATGTGTGTTTATGGTTCATATGACCTGTTTGTTTTTGTTCCAGTGACAGCTATTTGGAGCGGGACATTTATTTAGATTTCATCACCATCTTCCCCTATTACTTTTTCAGCCACCATTGTTTAATTTTGTGTGTTGAGGTTTCATGATTGTCATGAGTGCGATACAATATTCAATAAAGTGTCCTATCTAGCTAGAATACACCACTCTTGACGTGAAGGGATTGTACACACCTGACATATACAGGAATAGTTGTTGACGCCATCAAGACACAATGCCTGGTTCAGACAAGGTCTGGACACACACTTATCCACCGCCTCTTCACACTGGGATCCTGTGAAATCTGGGATACACATCACAAAATTAACTAAAACTGTAAGCAAAAGGCTAAACAAGGTATTGCAAAGCAATCCAAATTGGCCTACTGGTAATGTTTTTTTATTTACTCAGCTGTGAACCTATATGTTAGAATATAGGCCACAGTGATATATACTTCCTGTACTCCCCCAGCCAATAAAGGCCACAGTGATATATACTTCCTGTACTCACCAAGCCAATATAGGCCACAGTGATATATACTTCCTGTACTCACCCAGCCAATAAAGGCCACAGTGATATATACTTCCTGTGCTCACCCAGCCAAGACATACCTGCATACCAAATCTGGTTAGTCAACTTTCCTCAAGCACATGTACAAATGATGTAGTTTGACTGTGCCGAGTTACCAAAACTTCTTACACAAAGTTAAGGTGGAGTTGTACTTACAAGGTTTCTGGAGCAGAAATTTAATTTTCAATAGCCATAACTCCAGGGAAAAAAAAGTTATATTGCAAATTCCTGTCTTCATGTACACATGATGCAATTTTACAGTGTGAAGTTACAAAACATTCCAACAACCGTTAAAGAGCAGTCGAGCTCACAACATTTCAGAAACAGAACTTTTCAAGGGCCAAGAAAAATAGTCAAATCACAATTTTTTTTCTTCATGCACATTCACGTTACAAAAAAGTCCCACACACTGTTTACACACAGTTGTGTTTACAAGGATCATGGACATGTAGATGGACAGACAGTGTGATTCCTATCAATCCCCCACCCCCACAAACTTCGTTTGCAAAAGCTATACAAATCTTCACACTGATTTAAAACACAAAGTGACACAATTGATCTGAGGTTCAGAAATTCAGATATTCAATGATTTAGAGCAGACATTATATGCAACCAAAAGAACAAAATGAGAAATCATCCTTTTAGAACAAGGCAAAGCATTGCAAGGCAATCCATATAGTCCTCCATCGGTAATGATTTCTATATTTAACAAACAGTGCACTTATGTCAGGATGTATCTACTGTTCAAAGCATAGGTCACAGTGAGGTCATGGTGACCTTATTCTTGTGCTCTGCACTCCCCCATCCCAAAATGTCCTTGCATACCAAATTTGGTTATTCCAGGTGAAATAGAAGTATAGAAACATTTTCAAAAGTAAAGGTCAAAGGTCAAAGCATAGGTCACAGTGACTTAATTATTGCACTCTGCCATCCCAAGATGTCTGTGCACACCAAATCTGGTTACTCCAGGTGAAATACCGGTAGTACAGAAAATATGCTCGCGACAAACATTTCAAAAGTATAAAGGTCAAAGGTCAAGTCATAGGTCACATTGACCTAATTCTTGCACTCTGCCATCCGAAGATGTCCTTGAACACCAAACTTGATAACTCCAGATGAAGAAGTAAAGCAGATGTCCTGGACAAACTTTTCGGACAGAAGGAGGGATGGAAGGAAGGATGGACGGACGGAGTGCAAACCTATAGTCCCCCCGGGAACCGGTGGGGGACTTATAAAAATGAAATTGTTTCAAATTATACCCAAGATATCTGCCACAATTAAAACATAAAACCTATTGCAAACATTGGAAACGTTTATCTACTATTAATGAATGACCTTGCCCAAGTCCCAACATTAACACCTATTCCGATGGGAACAAAACCGTTGTCCAGACAGTCCTATAACTTGTCTCGCACAGTTATCTCACAGCAGCGGGACCAGTGTAACATACCTGGCAAACAGGAGCACTTGAATTCGTTCCTGTAATCATGACATACGCCCATATTGAGACAGGTGTTGTCGAGACAGTCCATGACTTTTGTGTTACACCTAGTCCCCTGGAAGCCTGTACCCTGTCAACAAACAGTGAGGTAAAAAATCAAGGTAATACCCTGGTAGGTCTGTCTGATATCACAAACATATTTATAAATATATAAATAACACTGAATATTCAGTAGCCTTCAAGAGAACAATCTTCTCATCACAAGAATATGGCTGAAATATAGTGATTCCATCTGTGCAAGAGCATTATGTAGTATGAGCAATATGTACTGATACACAGTAGTAAGATATAGTATTGATACACTGTAGTAAGATATAGTATTGATACACTGTAGTACAGTAGTATGATATAGTATTGATATACTGTAGTACAGTAGTAAGATATAGTATTGATACACTGTAGTACTGTAGTAAGATATAGAACTTATACACTGTAGTACTGTAGTAAGATATAGTATTGATACACTGTAGTACAGTAGTATGATATAGTATTGATACACTGTAGTAAGATATAGTATTGATACACTGTAGTACAGTAGTAAGATATAGTATTGATA
>NW_018404339.1:79186-108724 GCF_002113885.1 Mizuhopecten yessoensis
GTAGTAAGATATAGTATTGATACACTGTAGTACAGTAGTAAGATATAGTATTGATACACTGTAGTACAGTAGTAAAATATAGTATTGATACACTGTAGTAAGATATAGTATTGATACACTGTAGTATAGTAGTAAGATATAGTATTGTTACACTGTAGTAATTAGATATAGTATTGATATACCATTGTAATATAGTAAGATACTTATAGACTTATATAGAACTGATACACCTTTGTAGTGTAGTAACAATATAGTATTTATCAAGATACCTATATTACTAGTATTGATACATTGTAGTATTTAGTAAGATACCTATATTACAAGTATTGATACATTGTAGTATTTAGTAAGATATGTATATTACTAGAATTGATACATTGTAGAATTTAGTAAGATATGTATATTACTAGTATTGATACATTGTAGTATTTAGTAAGATACCTATATTAATACTATTGATACATTGTAGTATTTAGTAAGATACCTATATTAATAGTATTGATACACTGTAGTATTTAGTAAGATACCTATATTACTGGAATTGATACACTATAGTATTTAGTAAGATACCTATATCACTAGTATTGATACATTGTAGTGTTTAGTAAGATACCTATATTACTAGTATTGATACACTGTAGTATTTATTAAGATACCAATAATACTAAAATTGATACATTGTAGTATTTAGTAAGATATGTATATTACTAGTATTGATACATTGTAGTATTTAGTAAGATACTGATAGTATTAATACATTGTAGTATTTAGTAAGATACCTATATTACTAGTTTTGATACATTGTAGTATTTAGTAAAATACCTATATTACTAATATTGATACATTATAGTATTTAGTAAGATACCTATATTACTAGTATTGATACACTATAGTATTTAGTAAGATACCTATATCACTAGTATTGATACATTGTAGTTTTTAGTAAGATACCTATATTACAAGTATTGATACATTGTAGTATTTAGTAAGATAACTACATTACTAGTATTGATACACTAAAGTATTTAGTAAGATACCTATATCACTAGTATTGATACATTGTAGTATTTAGTAAGATACCTATATCACTAGTATTGATACACTGTAGTATTCAGTAAGATACCTATATTACTAGTATTGATACACTGTAGTATTCAGTAAGATACCTATATTACTAGTATCGATACATTGTAGTATTTAGTAATATACCTACATTACGAGTATTGATACACTATAGTATTTAGTAAGATCCCTATATTACTAGTATTGATACACTGTAGTATTTATTAAGATACCAATAATACTAAAATTGATACATTGTAGTATTTAGTAAGATACCTATAAGATATCTATATTACTAGTATTGATACACTGTAGTATTTAGTAATTAAGATCTCTATATTACTAGTATTGATACACTGTAGTACTGTAGTAAGATACCTATATTACTAGTATTGATACACTGTAGTATTTAGTAATTAAGATCTCTATATTACTAGTATTGATACACTGTAGTATTTAGTAAGATACCTATATTACTAGTATCGATACATTGTAGTATTTAGTAATATACCTACATTACGAGTATTGATACACTATAGTATTTAGTAAGATCCCTATATTACTAGTATTGATACACTGTAGTGTTTAGTAAGATACCTTTATTCCTAGTATTGATACATTGTAGTATTTAGTAATATACCTACATTACTAGTATTGATACACTATAGTATTTAGTAAGATCCCTATATTACTAGTATTGATACACTGTAGTATTTATTAAGATACCAATAATACTAAAATTGATACATTGTAGTATTTAGTAAGATACCTATAAGATATCTATATTACTAGTATTGATACACTGTAGTATTATTACTAGTATTGATACACTAAAGTATCTAGTAAGATACCTATATCACTAGTATTGATACACTGTAGTATTCAGTAAGATACCTATATTACTAGTATTGATACACTATAGTATTTAGTAAGATCCCTATATTACTAGTATTGATACACTGTAGTACTGTAGTAAGATACCTATATTACTAGTATTGGTACACTGTTGTATTTAGTAATTAAGATATCTATATTACTAGTATTGATACACTGTAGTATTTAATAAGATACCTATATTACTAGTATTAATACACTGTAGTACTGTAGTAAGATACCTATATTACTAATATTGATACATTGTAGTATTTAGTAAGATACCTATAAGATATCTATATTACTAGTATTGATACACTGTAGTATTTAGTAATTAAGATCTCTATATTACTAGTATTGATACACTGTAGTGTTTAGTAAGATACCTTTATTCCTAGTATTGATACATTGTAGTATTTAGTAATATACCTACATTACTAGTATTGATACACTATAGTATTTGGGAAGATACCTATATTACTAGTATTGATACATTGTAGTATTTAGTAATATACCTACATTACTAGTATTGATACACTATAGTATTTAGTAAGATACCTATATTACTAGTATTGATACACTGTAGTATTTAGTAAGATACCTATATTACCAGTATTGATACACTGTAGTATTTAGTAAGATACCTACATTACTAGTATTGATACACAGTAGTATTTAGTGAGATACCTACATTACTAGTATTGATACATTGTAGTATTTAGCAAGATACCTATATTACTAGTATTGATACACTGTAGTATTTAGTAAGATACCTATATTACCAGTATTGATACACTGTAGTATTTAGTAAGATACCTATACTACCAGTATTGATACACTGTAGTATTTAGTAAGATACCTATATTACCAGTATTGATACACTGTAGTATTTAGTAAGATACCTACATTACTAGTATTGATACACAGTAGTATTTAGTAAGATACCTACATTACTAGTATTGATACATTGTAGTATTTAGTAAGATACCTATATTACCAGTATTGATACACTGTAGTATTTAGTAAGATACCTATATTTCTAGTATTGATACATTGTAGTGTTTAGTAAGATACCTATATTACCAGTATTGATACATTGTAGTATTTAGTAAGATACCTATACTACTAGTATTGATACATTTTTGTATTTAGTAAGATACCTATATTACTAGTATTAGTAAGATACCTATATTACTAATATTGATACATTGTAGTATCTAGTAAGATACCTATAATACTAGTATTGATTCATTGTAGTATTTAGTAAGATACCTACATTACTAGAATTGATACACAGTAGTATTTAGTAAGATACCTACATTACTAGTATTGATATACTGTAGTATTTAGTAAGATACCTATATTACTAGTATTAGTAAGATACCTATATTACTAATATTGATACAATACCTATATCACTAGTATTGATACATTGTAGTTTTTAGTAAGATACCTATATTACCAGTATTGATTCATTGTAGTATTTAGTAAGATACCTACATTACTAGAATTGATACACAGTAGTATTTAGTAAGATACCTACATTACTAGTATTTGATACACTGTAGTATTCAGTAAGATACCTATATTACTAGTATTGATACATTGTAGTATTTAGTAAGATACCTATACTACTAGTATTGATACACTGTAGTATTTAGTAAGATACCTATATTACTAGTATTGATACACTGTAGTATTTAGTAAGATACCTATATTACTAGTATTGATACATTGTAGTATTTAGTAAGATACCTATATTACTAGTATTGATACACTGTAGTATTTAATAAGATACCTATATTACTAGTATTGATACACTGTAGTACTGTAGTAAGATACCTATATTACTAGTATTGATACATTGTAGTATTTAGTATGATACCTATATTAAATGTATTGATACACTGTAGTATTTAGTAAGATACTGATAGTATTGATACATTGTAGTATTTAATAAGATGATTTTATTACTAGTATTAATACACTATAGTATTTAGTAAGATACCTATATTACTAGTATTGATACACTTTAGTATTTAGTAGGATACCTATATTACTAGTATTAATACACTATAGTATTTAGTAAGATGCCTATATTACTAGTATTGATACACTTAAGTATTTAGGAAGATACCTATATTACTAGTATTGATACACTGTAGTATTTAGTAAGATACCTATATTACTAGTATTGATACAATGTAGTACTGTAGTAAGATACCTATATTACTAGTATTGATACACTGTAGTATTTAGTAAGATACCTATATTTCTAGTATTGATACATTGTAGGGTTTAGTAAGATACCTATATTACTAGTATTGATATATTGTAGTGTTTAGTAAGATACCTATATTACTAGTATTGATACACTGTAATATTTAGTAAGATATCTATATTACTAGTATTGATACATTGTAGTGTTTAGTAAGATACCTATATTACCAGTATTGATACATTGTAGTACTGTAGCGAGACTCTTACATTACAGTAACAGCGATATTCCCCTATCTTGTCCACACATGTCCCATTATTACTAGTATTGATACACCGTAGTATTTAGTAAGATACCTATATTTCTAGTATTGATACCTATATTACTAGTATTGATACGTTGTAGTATTTAGTAAGATACCTATACTACTAGTATTGATACATTGTAGTATTTAGTAAGATACCTATATTACCAGTATTGATACATTGTAGTATTTAGTAAGATACCTACATTACTAGTATTGATATACTGTAGTATTTAGTAAGATACCTATATTACTAGTATTGATACACTGTAGTATTTAGTAAGATACCTATATTACCAGCATTGATACATTGTAGTATTTAGTAAGATACCTATATTACCAGCATTGATACATTGTAGTATTTAGTAAGATACCTACATTACTAGTACTGATATACTGTAGTATTTAGTAAGATACCTATATTACTAGTATTGATACAATGAAGTACTGTAGTAAGATACTTATAGTATTGATACACTTTAGTACTGTAGCGAGACACTTACATTACAGTAACAGCGATATTCCCCTATCTTGTCCACACATGTCCCATTATTCATGCATGGCTGACTGGCACACTCATTTAACGGGGAATCACAACTACAGAAGGAGGAAAGAACAACACATATAAATTAGAGCATGATTTATTGATTGCAAATGTCCTGAGTGAGAATATCTAACTATTTTGCAAAGATTTGTCATTAAAATTCCAAGTAGTTTATGTCATCAGTGTAGGATTTTCAGAGCAAAAGTATCTGGTTAGTCCTTTTTATTTCAGTTTTGGCAGGAAGTCACAAGACAGATTCATTTTCAACATTTAAGCAAAACAGGAAATGAAAACTAATCCATATTTAAAGAAGAGTTGAGTACCTGAGCCCTTTATAACCTGGGTAACAGGCACAAGAGAATCCTCCAAGCCGATCAATACAGTTACCATGTACACAGGGGTTTGATTCACAATCGTTGATATCTGTCTCACAATATAAGCCAGTATAACCTGAAAATACACAACTTTAATGTAGCAGAGTATAACAATGTAATATACGTATGGGTACAGTAACAAAAAACATCCCCAGTTACTGTATACATCATTTACGATACAAAACGACAAGCAGCCCAAGGCCTGTGTCAGTAAATGGTGTTGGCAAAATACATATAATGCTGAAATGCTTTAGAGGATGCATGATGTCTTCAACCCACTCGCCATCTGTTACCTTTATTTCCAGTCCCGATAACTATAAAAGGACATACTTAGTAGTCGTTAAATTACAGCAAGCTTAGCACTACTCAACAAATAGAGTAGTTTCTTATTTATGGCAGGTTTTTTTCATCTTCATATCAAATTAAATTAAGCATGCATATTTAGGGACCAAGAGAACCTACACATGGAATTTGAGAAAAGATCTGTCTATTACTTTTGAGTAATAGACAAAAATGTTCTTTAAGGTTGGACTACAGACAGATTTGCCGACCACAAATGGCGAAGGGACCACAAATGAAAGGCTATTTCAACAGTCCAGACCACCATCTAATGTATGTAGGATAAAAACTGGTACTAGACATATGATGGTTGTCACCCATCACATAAGCTCAAAAGTATTTTAAGATAGGAAAGCTGAAACATATGGCTGTGAAAATATGCCATTGAACACATAAGTCAATAGGGAAAAAACATTTACTTCAGTTAATTAAGTTCCATTCATAACAGGGTTTTGAATGTATAAATACCTGGACGGCAGATACAGTTGTTGGAACTGTTGCTGGCCTGACATGTTGCTCCATTCATACAGGGGTAGCTTTGGCATACATTGATGTGATTTTCACAGCGCTCGCCTGTAAAACAGTAGTAATAGCACAACTCACATAAACCATCCCACTTCTTTTCTGGTGTATAAACAGTAGTATATCATCACTCAATACACAAACACCTAGACCTGTAAGCACAATCTAACTAAATACCCCCACACTTGTTCAGTGACTACAACAGGGTATTTGAAATGATACTGATCCCTTCATGAGCACAGTAGTCTCCGCCATGAGCAGTCTTCTCCCCACACGCACAGTCTCCACTCACAAGCACAGTCTCCCCCTCACAAGCACAGTCTCCCCTCACAAGCACAGTCTCCCCCTCACAAGCACAGTCTCCCCTCACAAGCACAGTCTCCCCTCACAAGCACAGTCTCCTCAGTCTCCCCTCACAAGCACAGTCTCCCCTACAAGCACAGTCTCCCCAGTCTCCCCTCACAAGCACAGTCTCCCCTACAAGCACAGTCTCCCCAGTCTCCCCTCACAAGCACAGTCTCCCCTCCAAGCACAGTCTCCCCAGTCTCCCCTCACAAGCACAGTCTCCCCTACAAGCACAGTCTCCCCAGTCTCCCCTCACAAGCACAGTCTCCCCTACAAGCACAGTCTCCCCAGTCTCCCCTCACAAGCACAGTCTCCCCTCCAAGCACAGTCTCCCCAGTCTCCCCTCACAAGCACAGTCTCCCCTACAAGCACAGTCTCTCCAGTCTCCCCTCACAAGCACAGTCTCCCCTCACAAGCACAGTCTCCCCTCACAAGCACAGTCTCCCCTCACAAGCACAGTCTCCCCAGTCTCCCCTCACAAGCACAGTCTCCCCTCACAAGCACAGTCTCCCCTCACAAGCACAGTCTCCCCCCACAAGCACTGACTCCCTTCACAAGCACAGTCTCCCCTACAAGCACAGTCTCCCTTACATGCACAGTCTCCCCCACAAGCACAGTCTCCCTCACAAGCACAGTCTCCCATCACGAGCACAGTCATCCCCCACAGGCACAGTCTACCCTAAACGCACAGTCTCCCTTCACAAGCACAGTCTCCCTCACAAGCACAGTCTCCCTCACAAGCACAGTCTCCCCCTTACAAGCACAGTCTCCCCTCACAAGCACAGTCTCCCTCACAAGCACAGTCTCCCCCTTACAAGCACAGTCTCCCTCACAAGCACAGTCTCTCCTCATGAGTACAGTACTCTCCCTCAATGTAAACTCCCATTACTTTGTGGCCTGAGGTATAAAACAGTCATACATAACTTAAACAGTAAGAGAAGTTGGTGACTACAGTGTGTTGACCTACCAGTGAAGCCAGACAGACAGGAACACTGATGGAAACGTCCTTCGTCCAACATGGTACATGTGCCATCATTCAGACAAACTTTACTGAGGCAGGGATTCAGTACTGTAACAAACAAACAAAACTCCTTCCAAAATAAAACTTTCCTAGAGTTTGTTATAACTTAAGTTCCCTAGAGTTTGTTACAACTAAGGTTACCTAGAGTTTGTTATATCTAAGGTTCCCTAGAGTTTGTTATAACTAAGGTTCCCTAGAGTTTGTTATAACTAAGGTTCCCTAGAGTTTGTTATAACTAAGGTTCCCTAGAGTTTGTTATAACTAAGGTTCCCTAGAGTTTGTTATAACTAAGGTTCCCTAGAGTTTGTTATAACTAAGGTTCCCTAGAGTTTGTTATAACTAAGGTTCCCTAGAGTTTGTTATAACTAAGGTTCCCTAGAGTTTGTTATAACTAAGGTTCCCTAGAGTTTGTTATAACTAAGGTTCCCTAGAGTTTGTTATAACTAAGGTTCCCTAGAGTTTGTTATAACTAAGGTTCCCTAGAGTTTGTTATAACTAAGGTTCCCTAGAGTTTGTTATAACTAAGGTTCCCTAGAGTTTGTTATAACTAAGGTTCCCTAGAGTTTGTTATAACTAAGGTTCCCTAGAGTTTGTTATAACTAAGGTTCCCTAGAGTTTGTTATAACTAAGGTTCCCTACAGTTTGTTATAACTAAGGTTCCCTAGAGTTTGTTATAACTAAGGTTCCCTAGAGTTTGTTATAACTAAGGTTACCTAAAGTTTGCCATAACTAAGGTTCCCTAGAGTTTGTTATAACTAAGGTTCCCTACAGTTTGTTATAACTTAAGTTCCCTAGAGTTTGTTATAACTAAGGTTCCCTAGAGTTTGTTATAACTAAGGTTCCCTACAGTTTGTTATAACTAAGGTTCCCTACAGTTTGTTATAACTAAGGTTCCCTAGAGTTTGTTATAACTAAGGTTACCTAGAGTTTGTTATAACTAAGATTCTCCAGAGTTTGTTATAACTAAGGTTCCCTAGAGTTTGTTATATTTAAGGTTCCCTACAGTTTGTTATAACTAAGGTTCCCTAGAGTTTGCTATATCTACAGTCCCTTTGGGTTAGTTTTAGCTTAAAATTTCATTGTGTTTGTTATAACAGTATTAATGTGGATACTGTATCTTTACATGTAAAATCTGACTGGTATCTAGTAGTTCTATGAATGATAAGATGGGAATTCTGCCTGGTATATACTAGTTCCATGAATAATAAAACATGAACTCTGAGTGGTATTTACTGGTTCTATGAATAATAAAACACGAATTATGCCTGGTGTCTACTAGGACTGTGAGTATAACACATGATTTCTGACTGGTGTCTACTAGTTCTGTGAATATAACATTTGAATTATGCCTGGTATCTACTAGTTCTGTGAATATAACAATTGAATTATGCCTGGTGTCTACTAGTTCTGTGAATATAACATTGGAATTTTGCCTGGTGTCTACTAGTTCTGTGAATATAACATTTGAATTAGTCCTGGTGTCTACTAGTTCTGTGAATATAACATTTGAGTTATGCCTGATATCTACTAGTTCTGTGAATATAACATTTGAATTATGCCTGATGTCTACTAGTTCTGTGAATAAATATAACATTGGAATTATGCCTGGTATTTACTAGTTCTATGAATAATAAAACACGCATTATGCCTGGTATCTACTAGTTCTGTGAATATAACATTTGAATTATGCCTGGTGTCTAATAGTTCTGTTAATATAACATTGGAATTATGCCTGGTGTCTAATAGTTCTGTGAATATAACATTGGAATTATGCCTGGTATCTACTAGTTCTGTGAATATAACATTTGAATTTTGCCTGGTATCTACTAGTTCTGTGAATATAACATTTGAATTATTGCCTGGTATCTACTAATTCTGTGAATATAACATTTGAATCATGCCTGGTATCTATTAGTTCTGTGAATATAACATTTGAATTATGCCTGGTGTCTACTAGTACTGTGAGTATAACACATGATTTCTGACTGGTGTCTACTAGTTCTGTGAATATAACATTTGAACTATGTCTGGTATCTACTAGTTCTGTGAATATAACATTTGAATCATGCCTGGTATCTACTATCCCTGTATTCACAATGTAAACCTTGCCAGCTTACCTTTACACAGAGTTTGTGAAGCTCCCCCAGGAGATGTGGTGCCTTTCCCTCTCGGACATTCCGTACATGATGTTGACCGGGTGTGGTCAGAATAGAAGTGATAGGGGCAGTGCACACAGGGCTTCAGACCAGTCAAGCTATAGGCTCCCATTGGACATTCCTCTGTTGTAGAGGAAACAAATTACTGCACTGTTTATTACAGAACATTCTACCTATGCAGCCTCTCATCAGAAAAACTCTGTAATTAAGTCACTGACTCCAGTTTCATTCTTTCTGGTTTTATAATTTTGAGGACTGTAGAAACAAGGAGTGTGCACTGCAAGAGTATTATTTTCATTATGATATAAACCTTTTAGAAAAGGCCATAGTGACCTCAAAAATGGTTTAACCTTTAATAGTTCCAGTAAATGACACTGCCCAAATTTTGAAAAAAAATCAAAACAAAAATACATAAATATTTGTCTATGTTAAACAAGTAACAATGCTGAACATTATTGCTGAAATTTTCACTCTAAAAGTTTATATTGTACATGTTTTAAAAATGTTTACATTTTTTCATAATCAAAGATTAAATCCTGTTATTAGCATCAGTGTTGTCAGGGTTATTACAAACCTTTACAGTCTGATGGAGATGAGGATCCTATGTTCACAGTGCTAGTGGACATTCCTGGGCATTCAGTACAGGAAATGCTTGCATTGTCAGTAGAGTAGTTTCCCTTGGCACATTTGATGCATGGTTGTAGACCAGTGCTGGAGTATTCTCCAGGTTTACACACAGCTGTGGATTGATTCAGGACAGAAGTGTTTTTAAATTACAATGAAGCTTCCTGAAAGTATCTCCCTAGCAGCTCTTTATGTACTTAAAAAGAAAACAACGTACAACACTAAATTTAACATGAACAATTGCTACTTTTAATAATGGCTGGCCCTGATGTCCAACACAAGTTGTTCTTAACATCCAAAGTTGAATCTGTGCCTTCCAGAACATCGCAGTTCAAATATTCCAAATGCCTCACAGCCCACAGGGGCTGGTAGGATAAAAAAAAAAATGTGCCTAACATATGTTATTTCGAAACACTGCAGAGTATGGTTAAACAGCAGAGTAAGGCGATCAAGCCATAGTCCCCAATAGGATAACCTTTGTTACAGAGGAAATTAATTAAAAGTCAGTTTTAATTGCACTCCGGGAACACATAATTGTGAAGCCTAACCGTGTTAAAGCCATTAACAGCCAAGGTCCATGTCTAGGTCATATGTCAAGTTACTTTTTATGACATAGTAACTGGGACCTTTATTTAGAGGTCACTTGGATTAATTGGCCTCACTATGAATACAGATTTTTAAAACTACTTATAAACCTGAGAAAAGGAAGCATGTTGCCAAGAAGCATTGAGCAAGTTGTGTTTCAGATTGACTGTACCTAGACAGTGGCTGTCCTCCTGAGTGTCCAGTGAGCAGATCTGACAGTAGGGATGGCGAGCTGGCCTGTCATTACTGACCTTGGGACAGGGTTCACACTGACTGGTGTTAGGAAAGGTCCCCAGCACACACTGGCCTGTACAACAACAAAGATTCCATACCATTATACCATGTATTTTATATCTTATTAATGACTGTAACATACCTATCGTACAACTAAAATTCTGCTGATGTGGTTTTCACATGTTTTATGAATTGACAAGTAAATATTTTTTCTACTTACGACAGTATTTGGCAGGTGTTAACACACTGTAATTTGGACATGTGAAGCCCTGTTGTAAGGTCTTGCTGGAGTATGATAATGCCACCTCTTCACAGCTAGTTAGCTGTAGAACTACATTATTAAGTGTGTTCAATGCTTTCGTGGCATACTTCGCACATACAGACATTGCCTCCGGAGTCACTTCCACTGAGGGAGACTGTCTCCAAATCTGAGCTGTTATATTTACAACCTCCTGTAAATGACAAAAAGTAGCTTTCTTTTATATAAATATACATTTATTAAAATCTTTTCATTGTTCTTTTACATTGCTTCAAATTGCAATTCTTTGAAATGAGAATTGATGTTTAACAGAACATCAGACTGATGACATAAGCTGATACCTGATCAATGAGTAAACTCTTCACTTCTATGCTGAACATTTGTGGGAATTTGGTGTAGCAGTCATCCTTGATGATGTTGGATATGTTTATCTTCATCAGTGAGCTCACATCACATACACTAGAGTGTGAACTAGCCGGAGACAGGTTCACACTGAAGTCCAACTGATATATAGGGAAACTCTCATTTCCTGAAATTAAATAATGCACACTGTCAGTACTCTCTTTGTAAGTTTCACTTATCAGAGAAAAAACAATATCTAGTAGTTGTACTGTAAAACTAATTCATTACATACTTTCAGGGACCAAATTAACGTTTGTGTGTATTATTTGTAAACATATCTGAGAAATGAAGTTCAAAATTATTTTTACTATACTGTTGTCAAGCAAAGTAAGCCTTCTTGTTAAGCTGATTAGCACTCATTTAAAATCCTAGCCACATAAGAGCTAACAGAAATTAACAATGGAGAAAGACCAAAGTAAGTCATTATACATCCTCTTCATCAAGTAATCCCTTACTCTGAGCTTCATAGGTGAAGTTACAGGAGGCTGTGTTTCCTTGATTGTCGTGCACTGTCACCATGACTTGGACGTGGGTGCGAATGCTGATATAAGTGCCCTCTTGTGGTCGGTATGTGTACTGAGCAATGCCACTGTCCCCTATTGCCGTGATGTAGTTGCCATGGTAGCGGATAGGAACTGTAGTCTGGTTTGTATCATACTTTTCTATTACCACCGACATCGGGCATTCAATGGTAGGAGGGAAGGTATCTGTGACAAAAAATGGTGGCCGTCAATATTCAAACACATTTGTCTAAGTTTCATCTATTGCCAGATATTCTTTTTAAAATGATGAGTTTACTTTATAGTGCAGACCTGTACACACCAACATCAATGATAGGATATGACACAGTGTATTAGTTAAATCTGGTACAGTTGATGATTGATGGGTCTGTGGTACATTTCAATGACTCTGTGGTATATTTCAGTGATTATGTGGTATATTTCAGTATATTTGAGTGATTATGTGGTATATTTCAATGACTGTGGTATATTTCAGTAATTATGTGGTATATTTCAGTATATTTCAGTGATTATGTGGTATATTTTAAAGACTGTGGTATATTTCAGTGATTATATGGTATATTTCAATGACTGGTATATTTCAGTGATTATGTGGTGTATATTTCAGTGGTTATGTGGTATATTTCAATGACTCTGTGGTATATTTTAGTGATTATGTGGTATATTTCAATGACCGTGGTATATTTCAGTGATTATGTGGTACATTTCAATGACTCTGGTATATTTCAGTGATTATGTGATAAATTTCAGTGATTATGTGGTGTATATTTCAGTGGTTATGTGGTATATTTCAATGACTCTGGTATATTTCAGTGATTATGTGGTACATTTCAATGACTCTGGTATATTTCAGTGGTTATGTGGTAAATTTCAGTGATTATGTGGTGTATATTTCAGTGGTTATGTGGTATATTTCAATGACTCTGTCGTACATTTCAATGTCTCTGTGGTATATTTCAGTGATTATGAGGTATATTTCAATGACTCTGGTATATTTCAGTGATTATGTGATAAATTTCAGTGATTATGTGGTGTATATTTCAGTGGTTATGTGGTATATTTCAATGACTCTGTCGTACATTTCAATGTCTCTGTGGTATATTTCAGTGATTATGCGGTATATTTAAGTGATTATGTGGTATATTTCAATGACTGTGTGGTATATTTCAGTGACTGTGGTATATTTCAGTGATTATTTGGTATATTTCAATGACCGTGGTATATTTCAGTGATTATGTGGTGTATATTTCAGTGGTTATGTGGTATATTTCAATGACTCTGTGGTACATTTCAATGACGCTGTGGTATATTTCAGTGATTATGTGGTGTATATTTCAGTGATTATGCGGTATATTTCAGTATATTTCAGTGATTATATGGTATATTTCAGTATATTTCAGTGATTATTTGGTATATTTCAGTATATTTCAGTGATGATGTGGTATATTTCAATGACTGTGTGGTATATTTCAGTGATTATGTGGTGTATATTTCAGTGGTTATGTGGTATATTTCAATGACTCTGTGGAATATTTCAGTGATTATGTGGTATATTTCAATGACTGTGGTAGATTTCTGTGATTATGTGGTATATTTCAATGAATGTGGTATATTTCAGTGATTATGTGGTATATTTCAATGACTCTGGTATATTTCAGTGATTATGTGGTAAATTTCAGTGATTATGTGGTGTATATTTCAGTGATTATGTGGTATATTTCAGTGATTATGTGGTATATTTCAGTGATTATGTGGTGTATATTTCAGTGATAATGTGGTATATTTCAGTGATATAGCATTACTCATCATCCTGCATCTCTAAATTAAAATACTTCCAATATTTGACCACATATAAGCCTCCTTACCACTCTAGCAAATGTTTGGTGTATTTTATAATCAATACAAACATATGTAAAACAATAAAACTCTACAAACCTATCAGTATCACCTGGAAGTTACATCTGGCCTCATTATTGCTGGTATCCCGGGCAGTGATTATCACTGTGGTGTTCTAGAACACAATCAACAAACTTCTCAAAGAAAACTGCTTTACATCTTTAATGCTGCAAAAACTTGCATCAATCATTGTTTTCCAAGTTTATCAAAGGTTAATTTAAATGTTGACTATTCACAAAATACATATTCAGTTTTTCATGTACAAGAAATACAGGGGAGATTTCCTGTTAGTTCAGAGTACCATAACATGAAGCAAAGACTAACGTAAGAAATTATTAAATTGAGATAAAAACACGAAAATAGAACTACCTTTCTGAAAAGATATGGCGTTCTGAAGTCAGATGGACTGTAAGTCATAGTAACAGAGCTGTTGGAGTTGTCATAGGCTGAAGGGACAGTGATATCGACAGGTACAGGGCCCCCAGGTGGCAGACTCACAAAAACGGGGGACTTTGGACAATCTCTGAATGTGGGTTTTTCTGTATCTGCAAGAGGAAACATATACAGTCTATTTAAAAGCTAGAATAAAAATCAATGATAAACCCTTCAATTTTACCAAATTAGAAAGAATTTCCCCTTCAATCACATGAATAAGAATAAAAATAATCTCTTTATTTCTACATTTTAATAATCATTGCAAAATGAGAAAAAAATATTTCCAACCTGAAACTAGAATTTGAACAATTCCAGACAACTAGCCACAGCATGATCGTGTATGTCTATAGAAACATTTTAACATTACATGTATCCATATATCATATAAATGTTTGTTAGTGTTCAGTGACATTCCTTATTATTTGGCTTACCTCTGCACATGGGGAAAGCTGCACTCCACACCATGTCAACAGCAGGGTGGGGCTCCACATTCCTCCGAATCCTCTCCGTGATTACAGCAGGGTGGGGCTCCACATTCCTCTGACTCCTCATCATATTTACAGCACGGTGGAGCTCCATATTCCTCTGAATCCTCATCATGTCTATAGCACGGCGAGACTCTATATTCCTCCGACTCCTCTCCATGTTTACAGCACGCTGGGGCTCCACATTACTCCGAATCCTCGCAAGATTTTCAGACAAAACAGTCCACTTTCTCCTCCAATTATTTTTCTGTCTATTGTCTGCAACGTGGTCAAATCTTTGTCTTCTCCTTTTGTTATACAAAAAGAGTGCAGGTCTTTTACTCCTTGCATAATTGTGGGACACCATAACAGATTTAGAATCCTGGGTAAGTCGCTTTCTCCTCAGACTGTCATCAGGAGAAATGAGTGTTGGTCGTTTTCCTTTAATGTCCTTGTAAGAAGAAGCGAAGCTTAATGGTTGCTTTCTCAGGAAGTTGTTGTAGGAAGCATATGTAGATCTCTTTCTCCTATTGTTATCTGAAAAAAGCACAGGAAACATACACAGGGTTGTATAAAAGTCATATATATGTCTGACCATGTCATAGTCAGTCAAGGTCATGTCAAGGTCAAATGGGGTCATTTCAATGTCACATATGGTCATGTCAAAGTCATAAAGGGGCCATGTCAACATCATCAAGTTCATGTCAAAGTTGTATACATGTTTGACCATGTCATAGTCATACTGGGTCATGTGTCATACACAACTCTATCTTAAGATCACAACACTCTGATTTCTAAAACCCTATAGCAACAGCTAAGACATTCACGTCTACATTTCTAAACCCTTATACCAAAACTAAGACATTCACATCTTCAATACTTAATCCATATATACCAACAGCTAAGACATTTATGTCACAATAGTTAACCCCTGTACGAACATAGAAGAACAAATCATCTACAATGCATTTTCAACACACAGACATTGCATACTTGTAAGAAAATAAAATTAATATAAACATTGAAAACTTTCAAAATGTTTCAAAAAATATTGAAAATTCACACATACTTAACTGACTTAAGCTTTTTAATCTAATAAAATCATTGAAATTGAAGTCCAAGAGTTATTTTTGTTATATGTTTTCATTGTCTAATCATGCTGGCGGTGATGAACTAGGCTGAATGGCTACAGTAATGAAGCAGGCAGTCATACAAGGTAAAACCATGCAGTTGTACATATAAGTGTATAATGATTATGCGTACAATGATATATCCAGTTTGAATTAGATATTATAATAAAGATATGCACACAAACACTAACGCAGCATAGGTATACAGTACAAGGTAAATAAGCCATGTTAATCTACAAAGCCACATTGGATAGGATTCCAAACAGGCCCTGCCTCTCCAGGGCATACCACCAACCTTTGTGTGGAGTTTGTACTAGTACCGGTATTACAACTAGCACATATACATATACACATAAGAGTATGGATGTGGAATGGAGCATTCATAAAGTCGTACAGATACTAAGTCTATAAACACTCATGACCATGAACTTAAGCCAATGTAAGAAAAGATATTAAGTTTATAAACACCCATGAACATGAACTTATAAGCCAATGTAAGATAAGATACTAAGTCTATAAACACTCATGACCATGAACTTATAAGCCAATGTAAGATAAGATACTAGTTTATAAACACTTATGACCATGAACTTATAAGCCAAGGTAAGATAAGATACTAGTTTATAAACACCCATGAACATGAACTTATAAGCCGATGTAAGATAAGATACTAAGTTTATAAACACTCATGAACATGAACTTATAAGCCAATTTAAGATAAGATATTAAGTTTATAAACACCCATGAACATGAACTTATAAGCCGATGTAAGATAAGATACTAAGTTTATAAACCCTCATGAACATGAACTTATAAGCCAATGTAAGATAATATATGAAGTTTATAAACACTCATGAACATGAACTTACAAGCCAATGTAAGAGGAGATACTAGTTTATAAACACTCATGAACATGAACTTATAAGCCAATGTAAGATAATATATGAAGTTTATAAACACTCATGAACATGAACTTATAAGCCAATGTAAGATAAGATTTAATTCCTCTGATCTTTGATTAAAGGTTTGATTTAAACATGAATCAAGCTGCAGTGTAATGGTAAAACGGACTGGCTTTGATCTAAGGAGTAGCTCTTTGATCACCTTCAAAAACGAGGTACTGGCAATCTTCTATTGGTCAGCTTTTTATGTATAATATCTAATAGCTAAACGTAAGCCTTTAACTTTAATGACAATAAGCAAGGGTGCAGAGAAAGTATGTATATCATAACTTGATTTTTTTGAAAAATGGTGAGTGGGAATCTACACAATCAATATCTTCTGGTTCCTGAAATAGGTCTCAGTGTTCTCATGATGCCCACATCCTTCAAACTGATTATAAAATGTTGACCAAATACAGGTAACAATATGGTGAAATGTGGCTATACTTATTTTATATATCAAGGCTAATGTACTATAAAACAGATATGTTTTATGCCACATGAGTGAATTTTCCATGAACATGGCCAATATCTTTTCAGCAAATTCCCTTAACATTGTAGAACGCTCCCCTGTAGCATCCCAAAAATGTCTGAGACATGTCCATCAATTTTTACCTGTATATATGTGCTGAATCATCATCTATAAACACCCTTTCTCCGTTATGAAAATTAAAGAAAAGCAGCATGCTCATATCACCAAAATAACAGATTACTGAAGAAAACAAGAGGAATAACTTCATATTTCTAAGGATGTTTTTAATACTGTTTCTGGTCTTCCATACAGTTTTGTATTCTCAGAGTGACTCATTCAGTGGTATCATCTGCAGAACATACTAAACCCCTGTGACTCAACCCCTGTGACTGGCATCAGATAATCACAGGCATGTAACTTACATCCATAACCAGGAATATATTCATAAACTTCTGTTAGAGCTTCCAACATTTTTGTTTAAGTTTTTGGTACCAGTTTGAAATCATGACGAATAGGTATACATAGATTAAGTTGTATAAATGTACACTATGTATGTGCTAGTGGTAATACTTTAGTAGCGTCATATTTTCAATATAACATGTTGATAAGGTATCTGAATTTAAGTAATATTGTTGTTACATTTGACTACCAAAGTTTGGTCTTGTAATGATAGGCCTGAATCCTTAGAAGGAGAAAGAAACAATTTACCATCCTCAAAAATTTGACAATTTTACAGTCAAAACTCTGAGGTGTCATAAGGGACACAAGTCCCTGTAAAACCCTCAGGTGTGCGTAGGGACACAAGTCACTGTAAAAACCTCAGGTGTCAATAGGGACACAAGTCCCTGTAAAACCCTCAGGTGTCATAATGGACACAAGTCACTGTAAAACCCTGAGATGTCAGTAGGGACACATGGCCCTGGAAAACCCTCAGGGGTCCGTAGGGACACAAGTCACTGTAAAACCCTGAGATGTCAGTAGGGACACATGTCCCTGTAAAACCCTCAGGTGTCCGTAGGGACACAAGTCACTGTAAAACCCTCAGGTGTCAATAGGGACACAAGTCACTGTAAAACCCTGAAGTGTCAGTAGGAACCCAAGTCATTGTAAAACCCTCAGGTGTCAGTAGGGACCAAAGTCCCTGTAAAACCCTCAGGTGTCAGTAGGGACACAAGTCCCTGTAAAACACTCAAGTGTCAGTAGGGACACAAGTCACTGTAAAACCCTCAGGTGTCAGTAGGGACACAAGTCACCATAAAACCCTGAGATGTTGGTAGGGACCCAAGTCCCTGTAAAACCCTCAGGTGTCAGTAGGGACACAAGTCACCATAAAACCCTGAGATGTTGGTAGGGACCCAAGTCCCTGTAAAACCCTCAGGTGTCATAAGGGACACAAGTCACCATAAAACCCTGAGATGTCAGTAGGGACACAAGTCACTGTAAAACCCTCAGGTGTCATGAGGGACACAAGTCACTGTAAAACCCTCAGGTGTCAGTAGGGACACAAGTCCCTGTAAACCCCTCAGGTGTCATGAGGGACACAAGTCACCGTAAAACCCTCAGGTGTCATAATGGACACAAGTCACTGTAAAACGCTCAGATGTCAGTAGGGACACAATTCACTGTAAAACCCTCAGGTGTCTGTAGAGACACAAGTCCCTGTAAAACCCTGAGGTGTCATCAGGGACAAAAGTCACTGTAAAACCCTGATATGTCAGTAGTGACACAAGTCACCATAAAAGCCTGAGATGTCAGTAGGGACCCAAGTCCCTGTAAAACCCTCAGGTGTCATAACGGACACAAGTCACCATAAAGCCCTGAGATGTCAGTAGGGGCACAAGTCACTGTAAAACCCTCAGGTGTCATTAGGGACACAAGTCACTTTAAAACCCTGAGATGTCAGTAGGGACACAAGTCCCTGTAAAACCCTGAGATGTCGGTAGGGACCCAAGTCCCTGTAAAACCCTCAGGTATCATAAGGGACACAAGTCACTGTAAAACCCTGATATGTCAGTAGGGACACAAGTCACCATAAAACCCTGAGATGTCAGTAGGGACACAAGTCCCTGTAAAACCCTCAGGTGTCATAAGGGACACAAGTCACTGTAAAACCCTCAGGTGTCAGTAGGGACACAAGTCACTGTAAAACCCTCAGGTGTCATAAGGGACACAAGTCCCTGTAAAACCCTGAGATGTCGGTAGGGACCCAAGTACCTGTAAAACCCTCAGGTATCATAAGGGACACAAGTCACTGTAAATCCCTGATATGTCAGTAGGGACACAAGTCACCATAAAACCCTGAGATGTCAGTAGGGACACAAGTCCCTGTAAACCCCTGAGATGTCGGTAGGGACCCAAGTCCCTGTAAAACCCTCAGGTATCATAAGGGACACAAGTCACTGTAAATCCCTGATATGTCAGTAGGGACACAAGTCACCATAAACCCCTGAGATGTCAGTAGGGACACAAGTCCCTGTAAACCCCTGAGATGTCGGTAGGGACCCAAGTCCCTGTAAAACACTCAGGTATCATAAGGGACACAAGTCACTGTAAAACCCTGATATGGCAGTAGGGACACAAGTCACCATAAAACCCTGAGATGTCAGTAGGGACACAAGTCACTGTAAAACCCTAAGGTGTCAGTAGGGACACAAGTCACTGTAAAACCCTTAGGTGTCAGTAGGGACACAAGTCCCTGTAAAACCCTCAGGTGGCAGGAGGGACACAAGTCCCTGTAAAACCCTCAGGTGTCAGTAGGGACATGAGTCACTGTAAAACCCTCAGGTATCAGTAGGGACACAGGTCCCTGTAAACCCTGGGGTTTCAGTAGGGACACAAGTCCCTGTAAAACCCTGAAATGTCAGTATGGACACAAGTCACTGTAAACCCTCAGGTGTCAGTAGGGACATAGGTCCCTGTAAACCACCAGGTGTCAGTAGGGACATAGGTCTCTGTAAACCATCAGGTGTCAGTAGGGACATACGTCCCGGTAACCCCCCAGGTGTCAGTAGGGACCTAGGTCCCTGTAAACCCCCAGGTGCCAGTAGGGACATAGGCCCCTGTAAACCCCCAGGTGTCATTAGGGACATAGGTCCCTGTAAATCCCCAGGTGTCAGTAGGGACATACGTCCCGGTAACCCCCCAGGTGTCAGTAGGGACCTAGGTCCCTGTAAACCCCCAGGTGTCAGTAGGGACATATGTCCCTGTTAACCCTCAGGTGTCAGTAGGGACATAGGTCCCTGTAAACCCCCAGGTGTCAGTAGGGTTCCTGTTTGGTATATTACCTTTTTGCCAATAAAAAAACACCTGTTTGACAAGATGGATACATTAAGCTAAAAGGAAACATTTAGGCTATTTGTTTATTTCAATAAGGAGATTCAGCAGAATAACAAGCTAGTTGCAGTAGGAAAAGTGGTTAAACAGAAACTGCCATGTGAATATATCATGTAAAGTGGTCAGAATAGCCGACAACCAATCAAAGTGAAGCTGTTGTTTTTATATCTGAGGCCCACACTCTTGCTTTGCTCATCTCACCATGTGAACATTTGACAGTGTGGATATTAGTGGTCAGTGAAGCTATCCATGGGTATTCTATAAGAAGCCTGGGTACTATATGTAGGTGTTACAGAGGAGATACAGCTGTTGTACCTTCAAAGTTGAGTAATGCTGTGGGCACATTGCAACTTGTGAATTGACAACATTTCACACAGGAGGTGGACGGGTCAGTGGGATCACATGGATGTGTGGCTGTGTCACACTGAGAGCTTGCCACACAGCCCTTGGAAATACTGGGTCTCTTCTTATTATAATCTACCAGTGTTTGGCATGAAACCTAACAGGACAGAACAAGAATTTTAACATCACATCAAACAGAAATCAGCTGATTTAGGCAACATATCACCAATTCCTGAATCAAATTGATGCCTTTTGTTTTTATAAAATATGGCATTGTTGTCTGTTATTGATTTTTTTTTTAAATCAGACAGTTAAACATTTCATAAACATTTCAACAATGCATTCAATACAAAAATTGAAAGAAAATTAACAATATTTTCCAATCCATCAAATACAACTGTAGATATTTGAGGATAAACTAAAATATACAAAAAAAGAGCCTTGAATAGGATGATGAATAGGAGGATGAATTGGATGATGAATTCTTTTTGAAAACATTTCCTCTAAACAATGTCCTTAACACTGTAAAAAGCATGTAAATCTTCCTATATTTATATCAAGTGAATATAGATTTTATATCCTATTCTGATATTCACCTGTGGTCCTTCACATAAGACAAACAATGCAGCAACCAGACATTTCTCGTGACTTTTAGAGCTTGGGCATTCTAGACAGTAAAAGGCTGTAGTGGAAGTTGTAGGTGTTGCTGTGGAAGTTTTAAATGTACTAGTGGTAGTTGTTGGTGTGGTAGTTGTAGGTGTAGTAGTGGTTGTTGTAGGTGTAGTAGTGGTAGTTGTAGGTGAAGTAGTGGTAGTTGTAGGTGTAGTAGTGGTTGTTGTAGCTGTAGTAGTTGTAGGTGTTGTTATGGTAGTTGTTGGAGTAGTGGTAGTTGTAAGTGTAGTAGTGGAAGTTGTAGGTGTAGTAGTGGTAGTTGTTGGAGTAGTGGTAGTTGTAGGTTTTGTTGTGGTAGTTGTTGGTGTAGTGGTTGTTGTAGGTGTAGTAGTGGTAGTTGTAGGTGTAGTAGTGGTAGTTGTAGGAATAGTAGTGGTTATTGTAGGTTTTGTTATGGTAGTTGTTGGTGTGTTAGTTGTAGGTGTAGTTGTGGTAGTTGTAGGTTTTGTTGTGGTAGTTGTTGTAGTAGTGGTTGTTGTAGGTTTTGTTGTGGTAGTTGTAGGTTTTGTTGTGGTAGTTGCTGTAGTAGTGGTAGTTGTAGGAATAGTAGTGGTTGTTGTAGGTGTAGAAGTGGTAGTTGTAGGAATAGTAGTGGTTGTTGTAGGTGTAGAAGTGGTAGTTGTTGGTGTTGTAGTGGTAGAGGTGGGACTAGTGTAGGTAGTTGTAGTTGTAGGTGAAGTAGTGGTTGTTGTAGGAATAGTAGTGGAAGTTGTAGGTGGTGTTGTGGTAGTTGTAGTTTTAGAAGTGGTAGTTGTAGGTTTTGTTGTGGTAGTTGTAGGAATAGTAGTGGTTGTTGTTGGTGTAGTAGTGGTTGTTGTTGGTGTAGTTGTGGTTGTTGTAGATGTGGTAGTGGTATTTATAGGTTTTGTTGTGGTAGTTGTTGCAGTAGTGGTAGTTGTAGGTGTGGTAGTGGTAGTTGTAGGAATAGTAGTGGTTGTTGTTGGTGTAGTTGTGGTTGTTGTAGATGTGGTAGTTGTTGTTGTAGGTGTGGTAGTGGTAGTTGTAGGTGTTGTTATGGTAGTTGTTGGTGTAGTGGTTGTTGTTGGAGTAGTAGTGGTAGTTGTAGGTGTAGTAGTGGTTTTTGTTGGTGTAGTTGTGGTTGTTGTAGATGTGGTAGTTGTTGTTGTAGGTGTGGTAGTGGTAGTTGTAGGTGTTGTTAGGGTAGTTGTTGGTGTAGTGATTGTTGTTGTAGTAGTGGTAGTTGTAGGTGTAGTAGTGGTTTTTGTTGGTGTAGTTGTGGTTGTTGTAGATGTGGTAGTGGTATTTATAGGTTTTGTTGTGGTAGTTGTTGCAGTAGTGGTAGTTGTAGGTGTGGTAGTGGTAGTTGTAGGAATAGTAGTGGTAGTTGTTGGTGTAGTTGTGGTTGTTGTAGATGTGGTAGTGGTTGTTGTAGGTGTGGTAGTGGTAGTTGTAGGTGTTGTTATGGTAGTTGTTGGTGTAGTAGTGGTAGTAATAGGTGTGGTAGTGGTAGTTGTTGGAATAGTAGTGGTTTTTGTAGGTGTAGTAGTGGTAGTTGTAGGTATTGTTGTGGTAGTTGTAGGTTTTGTTGTGGTAGTTGTTGGAGTAGTGGTAGTTGTAAGTGTAGTAGTGGTAGTTGTAGGTTTAGTTGTGGTAGTTGTTGGAGTAGTGGTTGTTGTATGTGTAGTAGTGGTAGTTGTAGGTTTTGTTGTGGTAGTTGTAGGAATAGTAGTGGTTGTTGTAGATGTGGTAGTGGTTGTTGTAGGTGTGGTAGTGGTAGTTGTTGGTGTAGTGGTTGTTGTAGGTGTGGTAGTGGTAGTTGTTGGTGTAGTAGTGGTAGTTGTTGGTGTAGTGGTTGTTGTAGGTGTAGTAGTGGTAGTTGTAGGTGTGCTAGTGGTAGTTGTAGGTTTTGTTGTGGTAGTTGTAGGTTTTGTTGTGGTAGTTGTTGGTGTAGTAGTGGTAGTTGTAGGTGTAGTAGTGGTAGTTGCTGAAGTAGAAGTGGTAGCTGTTGGTGTTGTAGTGGTAGACATTGGACTAGTGAAGGTAGTTGTAGATGTAGTAGTGGTAGTTGTAGCTGGTGTTGTGGTAGTTGTTGGATTAAATGTGATTGCTGGTATAGTAGTGGTAGTTGTAGGTGGTGTTGTGGTTGTTGTAGATGTGGTAGTGGTAGTTGTAGGTGTAGTAGTGGTTATTGTAGGTGTTGTTATGGTAGTTGTTGGTGTAGTGGTTGTTGTAGGTGTAGTAGTGGTAGTTGTAGGTTTTGTTGTGGTAGTTGTTGCAGTAGTGGTAGTTGTAGGTGTACTAGAGGTAGTTGTAGGTGTGGTAGTTGTAGTTGTTGGAGTAGTAGTGGTAGTTGTAGGTGTAGTAGTGGTAGTTGTAGGTGTAGTAGTGGTAGTTGTAGGTGTAGTAGTGGTAGTTGTTGGAGTAGTGGTAGTTGTAGGTGTAGTAGTGGAAGTTGTAGGTTTTGTTGTGGTAGTTGCAGAAGTAGAAGTGGTAGTTGTTGGTGTTGTTGTGGTAGACGTGGGACTAGTGTAGGAAGTTGTAGGTGTAGTAGTTGTTGTTGTAGGAATAGTAGTGGTAGTTGTAGGTGGTGTTGTGGTAGTTGTTGAAGTAGATGTGATTGCTGGTATAGTAGTGGTAGTTGTAGGTGGTGTTGTGGTAGTTGTAGGTGTGGTAGTTGTTGGTGTGGTATTGGTTGTTGTAGGTGTGGTAGTGAGTGTTGTAGGTGAAGTAGTGGTAGTAGTGGTAGTTGTATAAATAATAGTGGTTGCTGTAGGTGTGGGAGTGGTAGTTTTAGGAATAGTTGTGGTTGTTGTAGGTGTAGTTGTGGTTGTTGTAGGTGTAGTAGTGGTTGTTGTAGGTAAAGTAGTGGTGGTTGTTGGTATAGTAGTGGTTGTTGTAGGAGTGGTACTGGTTGTTGTAGGAGTGGTACTGGTTGTTGCAGGTAAAGAAGTAGTAGTTGCATGGATAGAAGAGGTGGTTGTTGGTATAGTAGTGGTTGTTGTAGGAGTAGTTGTGGTAGTTGTAGGTGTAGTAGTGGTTGGTGTAGGTGTGGTAGTGGTAGTTGTTGGTGTAGGTGTGGTAGTGGTAGTTGTTGGTGTAGGTGTGGTAGTGGTAGTTGTTGGTATATGTGTAGTAGTGGTAGTTTTAGGTGTTATAGTTGTAGTTTTAGGTGTGGTAGTGGTTGGTGTAGTTGTAGTAGTGGTAGTTGTAGGTGTGGTAGTGGTAGTTGTTGTAGGTGTGGTAGTTGTTGGAGTAGTAGTGGTAGTTGTAGGTGTAGTAGTGGTAGTTGCTGGTGTAGGTGTGGTAGTGGTAGTGGTAGTTGTTGGTATAGGTGTGGTAGTGGTTGTTGTTGGTATATGTGTAGTAGTGGTAGTTTTAGGTGTTATAGTTGTAGATGTGGTAGTGGTTGGTGTAGTTGTAGTAGTGGTAGTTGTAGGTGTGGTAGTGGTAGTTGTTGGTGAAGGTGTGGTAGTGGTAGTTGTTGGTATATGTGTAGTAGTGGTAGTTTTAGGTGTTATAGTTGTAGATGTGGTAGTGGTTGGTGTAGTTGTAGTAGTGGTAGTTGTAGGTGTGGTATTGGTAGTTGTTGGTGTAGGTGTGGTAGTTGTTGTTGTTGTAGGTGTGGTAATTGTAGTTTTTGGTGTAGGTGTGGTAGTGGTAGTTGTTGGTGTAGGTGTGGTAATGGTAGTTGTTGGTGTAGGTGTGGTAGTTGTAGTTGTTGGTGTAGGTATGGTAGTGGTAGTTGTAGGTGTGGTAGTTGTTGGAGTGGTAGTGGTAGTTGTAGATGTAGTAGTGGTAGTTGTATGTGTTGGAGTGGTAGCTGTAGTTATTGGAGCAGTAGTGGTAGTTGTAGGTGTAGTAGTGGTTGGTGTAGGTGTAGTAGTGGTAGTTGTAGGCATGGAAGTGATTGGTGTAGGTGTAGTAGCGGTAGTTGTATGATGTGGAGTGGTAGCTGTAGTTATTGGAGCAGTAGTGGTAGTTGAAGGTGTAGTAGTGGTTGGTGTAGGTGTAGTAGTGGTAGTTGTAGGAATGGTAGCGGTTGTTGTAGGAGTGGTAGTGGTAGTGGTAGTTGTAGGAGTGGTAGTGGTTGTTGTAGGTAAAGTAGTGGTAGTGGTAGTGGTTGTTGTAGGAATAGTAGTGGTGTTTTTTTGTATAGTAGTGGTAGTTGTAGGAATAGTAGTGGTGGTTTTTGGTATAGTTGTGGTTGTTGTAGGAGTGGTAGTGGTTGTTGTAGGAGTAGTAGTGATAGTTGTAGGTGTAAGTGTGGTAGTGGTAGTTGTTGGTGTAGGTGTGACAGTTGTAGTTGTTGGTGTAGGTGTGGTAGTGGTAGTTGTAGTTGTTGGTGTAGGTGTGGTAGTGGTAGTTGTAGGTGTGGTAGTTGTAGGTGTGGTAGTGGTAGTTGTTGGTGTAGGTGTGGTAATGGTAGTTGTTGGTGTAGGTGTGGTAGTTGTAGTTGTTGGTGTAGGTGTGGTAGTGGTAGTTGTTGGTGTAGGTGTGGTAGTTGTAGTTGTTGGAGTAGTAGTTGTAGGTGTAGTAGTGGTAGTTGTAGGTATAGTAGTGGTAGTTGTAGGTGGTGTTGTGGTAGTTGTAGGTGTGGTAGTTGTAGGTGTGGTAGTGGTAGTTGTAGGTGTTTGTGTAGGTGTGGTAGTGGTAGTTGTTGGGGTAGGTGTGGGAGTGGGAGTTGTTGGTATATGTGTAGTAGTGGTAGTTTTAGGTGTTATAGTTGTAGTTTTAGGTGTGGTAGTGGTAGTTTTTGGTGTAGGTGTGGTAGTGGTAGTTGTTGGTATATGTGTAGTAGTGGTAGTTTTAGGTGTTATAGTTGTAGTTTTAGGTGTGGTAGTGGTTGGTGTAGTTGTAGTAGTGGTAGTTGTAGGTGTGTTAGTGGTTGTTGTTGGTGTAGGTGTGGCAGTGGTTGTTGTTGTAGGTGTGGTAATTGTAGTTTTTGGTGTACGTGTGGTAGTGGTAGTTGTTGGTGTAGGTGTGGTAATGGTAGTTGTTGGTGTAGGTGTGGTAGTAGTAGTTGTTGGTGTAGGTATGGTAGTGGTAGTTGTAGGTGTAGGTGTGGTAGTTGTAGTTGTTGGAGTAGTAGTGGTAGTTGTAGGTGTAGGTGTGGTAGTTGTAGGCATGGAAGTGATTGGTGTAGGTGTAGTAGCGGTAGTTGTATGTGTTGGAGTGGTAGCGGTAGTTATTGGAGCAGTAGTGGTAGTTGTAGGTGTAGTAGTGGTTGGTGTAGGTGTAGTAGTGGTTGTTGTAGATGAAGTAGTGGTAGTTGTAGGTGTAGTAGTGGTTGTTACTGGTGTTTTAGTGGTAGTTGTAGGTGTAGCAGTGGTAGTTGTTGGTGTAGTGGTTGTTGTTGGTGTAGTAGTGGTAGTTGTAGGTGTAGTAGTGGTAGTTGTAGGTGTATTAGTGGTAGTTGTAGGTGCAGTAGTGGTTGTTGTTGGTGTAGCAGTGGTTGTTGTTGGTGTAGTAGTGGTAGTTGCAGGTATAGTAGTGGTAGTTGTAGGTGCAGTAGTGGTTGTTGTTGGTGTAGCAGCGGTTGTTGTTGGTGTAGTAGTGGTAGTTGCTGGTATAGTAGTGGTAGTTGTAGGTATAGTAGTGGTAGTTGTAGGTGCAGTAGTGGTTGTTGTTGGTGTAGCAGTGGTAGTTGTAGGTGTAGTAGTGGTTGGTGTAGGTGATGTGTTGGAGTGGTAGCTGTAGTTATTGGAGCAGTAGTGGTAGTTGTAGGGGTAGTAGTGGTTGGTGTAGGTGTAGTAGGGGTAGTTGTAGGTGTATTAGTGGTAGTTGTAGGTGCAGTAGTGGTTGGTGTTGGTGTAGCAGTGGTTGTTGTTGGTGTAGCAGTGGTTGTTGTTGGTGTAGCAGTGGTAGTTGTAGGTATAGTAGTGGTAGTTGCAGAGTAGTGGTAGTTGTATGTGTTGGAGTGGTAGCTGTAGTTATTGGAGCAGTGGTGGTAGTTGTAGGTGTAGTAGTGGTTGGTGTAGGTGTAGTAGTGGTAGTTGTAGGGGAAGTAGTGGTAGTTGTAGGTGTAGTAGTGGTTGGTGTAGGTGATGTGTTGGAGTGGTAGCTGTAGTTATTGGAGCAGTAGTGGTAGTTGTAGGGGTAGTAGTGGTTGGTGTAGGTGTAGTAGTGGTAGTTGTAGGTTTTGTTGTGGTAGTTGCTGTAGTAGTGGTAGTTGTAGGGATAGTAGTGGTAGTTGTAGGTATAGTAGAGGTAGTTGTAGGTGTGCTAGTGGTAGTTGTTGTTATATCAGTAGTTGCAGGCCTAGTAGAAGTGGGTGTAGATGTGTAAGTGGTAGTTATGTATAGAGTAGTAGAAGTTATGACGTCTGTTGTATGAGTGGCTAATGTGTTAGGTGGGATAGATGATATTGATTCAGTTGTTTCAGTTGGTGACATAGTGTTACTGTCTTCTGAAAAAATAAACATATAATGCATTCATAAAATCACATATAACATCAATCACAGCATTCACAACCAAATGGAATCAACTCCAAACACACATGTTTTGATGCAAACATAGTCAATTAAAATCTATGGTAAGTGGTATTGTATACTTCCAAATATATAGAAGTAAGCAGGACACGTCGCCTGTGAGGATACCTATCTTTAGGAGATTACGCCATTGTCTTCCTACTAGAGTCAGTAAGTGACACTGAATTCTGTTGTTTGTCACTAAAACAGTTTGACTAAACAGTCTCCTAAACATGCACTCCCCAGTTACTACATGCAGCCACCCCCTCCAACACTAAAACTACAATACCTTGTCATTTATATCTAGGCAACATATATCTACTGTTTAAACTATGAAGTTTAACTGGCTACAATGTCATTATTTGTATCTCATTGAGAATCTATGAATACAGTGTAATTAAAGATCTTCATGCCATAATGCATCATACCGTATACATATAGATGTCATTCACTATATGAAACATTCTGCAGCTATATCACATTCCAGTAGCACCTACACCAATGTTGGACATTGATACCATGAGAGAGCTGTGTAAAGTGAAGGCCTTATATAATTACCTGATAGACACTGGACCACACTTGCATCCCATGTTGACCCTATAGGACAGGAATAGTGCGTTTCTGTCAATCGGAAATCCACATTTTGGTCCAAATTAATGACCACCGGACACTTAGTAATATCAACCATATCAGGGATGTCCAAGTCAAACAACAGCTTCAAGGCATCAACAATTCTTGCTTCCATGGAAGGTGCGCACGACTGTAATGCTCCAGCATTGTTACTTTTGCTCCACAGCTCAAATGGAATTTTGATCATAGCCTAAATGAGCATGAAAGTAGTTATGGTTAGCAAATTCCAATACAGATGTAGCATCTTGCCTTGTAGAGCAGAAAGCTCTCTAGAACATAAAACTTTTTTGTAAACAGGCATATGGTTATAACGTTTATTGGCATTAAGACTTGTTCGTATTAAAAATTAACAATAATTTTCAGTGGATATTTCAAACCTGAATTTGTTTTACATGAGTGTACCCCCCCCCCC
>NW_018404339.1:109658-112389 GCF_002113885.1 Mizuhopecten yessoensis
GAAATGTTCACCAGTGAAAAGCTACAAAATTTGACCTTGACCCCTGACCCGATGACCTTGACCTTTGGTCAGTTGACACCTTGTTTAATTCTTATCAACTTTGCTTCATGATGTCATAACAAAATGTTCATCAGTGAAAAGACGTAAAATTTGACCTTGACCTTTGAACCTAATGACCTTGATCTTTGACCTTGATTTTTTACCTCAATGTGTATTTTTGTGAACTGAACATCTTGACCAAGTTTCATGTACATCGGTCAATAAATACTAAAGTTATCAGCCAGGAACAGAATTTGTGGACGGACAGACAGACAGACAGACAGACAGTGATTACTATAGGGCACCCGTATCTCCGATACGGGGCCCTAACAAGTCTATATTTCTTGCGAAACAACTAGAGATTTGTCTCCCCTTAAATGGTTTAAAAGTAACGGCCAAGACAAGATACCCCTGAAAACTTCGCACTTATTTGACCTTTGACCTCAAGGTCAAGGTCACGGTGACTGAACAACAGTGAACTGTACATCGTCCTGATGCAGATGTACTACAAGTTTTATCAGGATATCTTTAACTTAGCAATTATTTGACCTTATTATAAGAGGAACTGCCTACTGCTTAATTGTAAAATGCATATATATACAAGTTCTAATTGTAACGGGGACCATTACAGAAATCCTCAAAACTGACCCCATAGTTGACAGAAGTCCTCAAAACTGACCCCATAGTTGACAGAAATCCTCAAAACTGACCCCATAGTTGACAGAAATCCTCAAAACTGACCCAATAGTTGACAGAAATCCTCAAAACTGACCCCATAGTTGACAGAAATCCTCAAAACTGACCCCATAGTTGACAGAAATCCTCAAAACTGACCCCATAGTTGCAAATGATCCTTGAATAAAGTTAACAATGCCATCATATACTTGCAAACCAAGTTTAAGCAAAATTAGACGGCGAGGGACTGTTGGCATCACCTTGACTGTACCTTTAAAAGTTTGAAATAATCAGACTATTTTGACATTTGACCTTAAGGTTAATGCCACAGTGACCTAATGACATTGATTTGCACATCATATATAGGTCATGCAGTTATACTGCAAGTTTCATAAATCTTTAACAGTTAAAAAGTAAAAGTCTGGACAAGATGTTCCTGAAATAATTGCATATTTGTCCTTTGACCTTGGGATCAATTTCAAAATAACCTAATGACAGTGCACTGCACATTGTCTATGGGTGATGCAGTTATACTTCAAGTTTCATCAAGATATCTTTAATGATTTAAAAGTTACAGCCCCGATAAGATGTTTCTGAAAAATTTGACCATATTTGACCTTCGACCTTGGGGTAAAGAAGAACCAGTACTAATACAAATAGTAGATGGGGAGGCATAAAGTAGATAGCCTCTTCAAAGTACGTAGGTCAGTCATTCAAATGTTGACAGATAGTCAACAGATAATGTACAGACAATACAGCATACCTTACTTTATGCCAGATGCTAAACCATTGATAAGACAGCAATACATACAGAAGATATGACTAAACACTTACCCTGTCATATAAACTACTGGTTGATGCATTCTGTTGGCGGACAGACAACATAACGTCCCGTGTACACAGAGCTGTACTGTTGATGTCTTTGGAGATGTTTTTGAGAAAAATGTTAATTTCCTCTGAGATTGTCTGCATCAGCTCATTGAGGCATTTCTCTCCCCCGCCAACATCCCAGGTGTAGCCAACCTCAGCAGTCATAATGTACCCAACAGATGTCACTAGAACAATACACAGGTATATAGTTAACCTCCCCTAGTATAATGTACAGTACAGATGTCACTAGAACAATACACAGGTAAATAGTCAACCTTCCCTGGTATAATGTACCGTACAGATATCACTAGAACAATACACAGGTATATTGTCAACCTTCCCTGGTATAATGTACAGTACAGATGTCACTAGAACAATACACAGGTATATAGTTAACCTCCCCTGGTATAATGTACAGTACAGATGTCACTAGAACAATACACAACAACGTATGTACCTGATTCAGACATGAACATAAAATATATAAATCCTTAGTCCATACATTCCTCATAACCTGTGATCAGTGAAGTTAAGGTTACTACTGTGTGTATTAAATCTTCATACAATTGTCTGATCATATCTACTCAGGCAATGATATTTACAAAATATAAACAGATACAAGAAGGGCCATGTTTTAGTGTGTGTTATTCTTACCATCAGACAAACAGTAGAAGTAGTTTTCCTGGAAGTCCAGTCCATAGCTACAACCAAACTCGAGGCCCAGGTATCTGGAGGACTCAACTAATACACTGCTACAGGTGGGAAGGCTGACCCAGGTCTGGTTGAAGAATGTGAGGAAGTCACTAACCACCATACCCCCACACATACTTAAGTTCTCCTTCGTCACATTGATGGACACAGCCGATATCTCCAAAGTGAAGTTAATGCTGATCTAGAAGTTAGAGAGAGAAGGTTCATATTAAAGACTTATCAAAGAGACATTGATACGGTATATAATCTTTTTTTTTTTTTTTCCTGTTTCATTACTCAATTACATATCATCTTACTACTTCATGAATCATCACCTGTATCATCACACTACCTTACATATCATCTTACTACTTCATGTATCATCACCTGTATCATCACACTACCTTACATATCATCTTACTACTTCATGTATCATCACCTGTATCATCACACTACC
>NW_018404339.1:114252-118390 GCF_002113885.1 Mizuhopecten yessoensis
CCTTACATATCATCTTACTACATCATGTATCATCACCTGTATCATCACACTACCTTACATATCATCTTACTACATCATGTATCATCACCTGTATCATCACCTGTATCATCACACTTCCTTACATATCATCTTACTACATCATGTATCATCACCTGTACCATCAAACTGAACAAGAGGACCATTGGGGCTTAAGTCACCTGAGTGAAATTACGAATGTTACACAGGGTGAAATTACGAATGACACACAAAGCGTTAAGTAGATCTAACTTCAATAAACGAATCCAAACAGAACAATCAAGTGTTTCCTATGAAGGGCATAGTTTGCAAAGAATAATTTCACAAAAGTTTAGTCTAAATCCTCCAGCAACTTTTAGAACAGATGTCATGAGAAGGCTTAGCCCTCAAGTTTGCCTGTCAAACCCTTCTTGAGTGAAGATTTTGAACCTCATCATCTTAGAATTTTTTCAATCGATGTTAATCTAAATCTGCAAGTAACAAGAGAAAATTTCACTTGAAGATTTTACTTTTGATGACTAGTTATGATATGGCCCCACCCCTAACAACTCCAGAGGTCAGCCTCATTTTGAGAAGATTTTGATCAACATCATCCAGGGCTCATTTTATAAAATGGTGGAAATTATGCATCAGCAAGTTTCAGAGGTTTTCCACTCAATGACTACTTATGGACCCATCCCTCAGCCCACTAATTGTAAGACAGACACTTCTTGATTGTAGATTCTGATCCTTATCATCTTAAGACCATCTTATCGAATGTTCGTAATTAAGTTTAAAAGGAGAGGTCTTTGGAAGGTTTTTAACTCAGGTGATCACTTATGGTTCCATTGTTTAGCCTCCCCTCCCCTCCCAGTCAGCCCCTTGTCATTTAGCCCCCTGGGGGTCAGCCCCTTGTCACTAAGCCTCTTGGGAGGTCAGCCCTTGTCACTTAGTCCTAGGGGGTCATCCCCTTGTCACTTATAGCCCCCTGGGGGTCAGCCCCTTGTCATTTTGCCCCCTGGGGGTCAGCCCCTTGTCATTTAGCCTCTCAGGGGTCAGCCCTTGTCACTTAGCCCTCTGGGGGTCAGCCCCTTGTCATTTTGCCCCCTGGGGTTCAGCCCCTTGTCACTCAGCCTCTCAGGGGTCATCCCCTTGTTACTTATAGCCCCCTGGGGGTCACCCCCTTATCATTTAGCCCATTGGGGGTCAGCCCCTTGCCACTTAGCCTCCTGGGGGGCAGCCCCTTGTCACTAAGCCTCTTGGGAGGTCAGCCCTTGTCCCTTAGTCCTAGGGGGGCAGCCCCTTCTCACTTAGCCCCCTGGGGGTCAGCCCCTTGTCATTTAGCCTCTCGGGGGTCAGCCCTTGTCACTTAGCCCTCTGGGGGTCAGCCCCTTGTCACTTAGCCTCTCAGGGGTCAGCCCTTGTTATTTAGCCCTAGGGGGTCAGCCCTTGTTACTTAGCCCTAGGGGGTCAGCCCTTGTTACTTAGCCCTAGGGGGTCAGCCCTTGTCACTTAGCCCCCTGGGGGTCAGCCCCTTGTCACTTAGCCTCTCAGGGGTCAGCCCTTGTCACTTAGCCCTAGGGGGTCAGTCCCTTCTCACTTAGCCCCTGGGGGTCAGCCCCTTCTCACTTAGCCCCTAAGGGGTCAGCCCCTTGTCACTTAGCCTCTTAGGGGTCAGCCCTTCTCACTTAGCCCCTGGGGGTCAGCCCCTTCTTACTTAGCCCCCTGGGGGTCAGCCCCCCATGTCGATTATACATTCTGATTCACACGGCAGATTACAGATTATTCCAACCGTCATCAAAATCTTACAAAGTTTTCAAGGAGAAGTTGAAAATGTAATGGTTGATGCATGACAATGTTAGAAAGGCCATCAAGGTAGGTCACCTGAGGCATGTGGCCTTAAAAGGTAGGTCACCTGAGGCATGTGACCTTAAAAGGTAGGTCACCTGAGGCATGTGACCTTAAAAGGTAGGTCACCTGAGGCATGTGACCTTAAAATCAAACATAAAACAGATGTTTTCAGGTTATATTTTCACAGAATTATTATAATGGCAATGACTCATCTTAGATTCTTACTGACTCATATTGACATCTGTTACTTATTTGTTTCCTACCTTGGTATGAGCAATGACAGGAAACGCTTCATTTGAGATGTTGCTTGCCATGGCAGGACACCAGTTGGTGATGTTACGTTTGAGCCAGTTGCCAGTCAAGTCAATGAATTCTGAATTACAGCTACTACTATGGGTAGCTGGAAAGTGCACATTGACAGACAAAAACGCCATGTATACAGGGATGAGGCGCAGTAGAGAGCTGTTGCCTGTGGAGGGTGTGACGACTGGTACAGTGGAGGGAGGTGTGGCTGTGACGACTGGTACAGTGGGGGAGGACGTCACCCCAGTTGTTGGAGAGTTCAATACACAACGACGGGTCACTGAAGTCTTCTCTAGAGAGTAGTCTTCCGGACACTCCCACATAGACTCACTTATGTTGAAGCTCTGAATCTGTAGGTCACCACATACCCCGTTCAAATCCGATACCTTACCATTGAGGTTGGACACAAATATTTGGTTCAGTCGAGGTATTATTTCATTTCTAGCACAGTTTTCCACATCTTCATCACTGGCAGTAAAACTCTGCATGGCAAAGGGCACAGTAAAGTGCAACTGAAATGTGAGTAAGCACAAAATATCATGCATGAACTACCAAAATAATGTGATTACAAACAAGACAGTATCATAAAATTATAAACACAACAAAATAAAATGTGAGCACACAACATGTCAGTATCCTAGAAATGTAAGTACACAACATGTCAGTATCCTAGAAATGGGAATATACAACATGTCAGTATCTTAGAAATGGGAATATACAACATGTCAGTATCCTAGAAATGAGAATATAGGACATGTCCGTATCCTAGAAATGAGAATATACAACATGTCAGTATCTTAGAAATGGGAATATACAACATGTCAGTATCTTAGAAATGGGAATATACAACATGTCAGTATCCTAGAAATGAGAATATAGGACATGTCCGTATCCTAGAAATGAGAATATACAACATGTCAGTATCTTAGAAATGGGAATATACAACATGTCAGTATCTTAGAAATGGGAATATACAACATGTCAGTATCCTAGAAATGAGAATATAGGACATGTCCGTATCCTAGAAATGAGAATATACAACATGTCAGTATCTTAGAAATGGGAATATACAACATGTCAGTATCTTAGAAATGGGAATATACAACATGTCAGTATCCTAGAAATGAGAATATACAATATGTCAGTATCCTAGAAATGAGAATATATGACATGTCAGTATCCTAAAAATGAGAATATACAACATGTCAGTATCTTAGAAATGAGAATATACAACATGTCAGTATCCTAGAAATGAGAATATATAATATGTCAGTATCCTAGAAATAGGAATATACAACATATCAGTATCCTAGAAATGAGAATATACAACATGTCAGTATCCTAGAAATGGGAATATACAACATGTCAGTATCCTAGAAATGAGAATATACAATATGTCAGTATCCTAGAAATGAGAATATACAACATGTCAGTATCCTAGAAATGAGAATATACAACATGTCAGTATCCTAGAAATGAGAATATACAACATGTCAGTATCCTAGAAATGAGAATATACAACATGTCAGTATCCTAGAAATGAGAATATACAACATGTCAGTATCCTAGAAATGAGAATATACAACATGTCAGTATCCTAGAAATGAGAATATACAACATGTCAGTATCCTAGAAATGAGAATATACAACATGTCAGTATCCTAGAAATGAGAATATACAACATGTCAGTATCCTAGAAATGAGAATATACAACATGTCAGTATCCTAGAAATGAGAATATACAACATGTCAGTATCCTAGAAATGAGAATATACAACATGTCAGTATCCTAGAAATGAGAATATACAACATGTCAGTATCCTAGAAATGAGAATATACAACATGTCAGTATCCTAGAAATGAGAATATACAACATGTCAGTATCCTAAAAATGAGAATATACGACCTGTCAGTATCCTAGAAATGAGAATATATGACATGTCAGTATCCTAGAAATGAGAATATACAACATGTCAGTATCCTAGAAATG
>NW_018404339.1:118442-129925 GCF_002113885.1 Mizuhopecten yessoensis
AGAATATACAATATGTCAGTATCCTAGAAATGAGAATATACAACATGTCAGTATCCTTGAAATGAGAATATACAATATGTCAGTATCCTAGAAATGGGAATATACAACATGTCAGTATCCTTGAAATGAGAATATACAATATGTCAGTATCCTAGAAATGAGAATATACGACATGTCAGTATCCTAGAAATGTGAATATACGACATGTCAGTATCCTAGAAATGGGAATATACAACATGACAGTATCCTAGAAATGTGAATATACGACATGTCAGTATCCTAGAAATGGGAATATAAGACATGTCAGTATCCTAAAAATGAGAATATACAACATGTCAGTATCCTAGAAATGAGAATATACAAATTACAACATGTGAGCATAGTTTGGTAAAAATTATTCATAATAAATTGCATGAAACCAGACAAAGTGATTTTTATAGTATAGGACATTTAAACAGAACCTTAGGTGACTTCAAAAATGAGTTTGCTGTCAATAAATTTGTGATAGAGTTTGATTTTAATAATATTTTTTGTCCTTTTTGTAATCTTGAATTCACAATAAGTGTGTTTATATTGTTTATTGTACACAAAAAATGGATGGGCTTATTTTAAATATGATTAATTACATAATTCTTACCTTAAATTGCAAGGAATTATAAAATTATGTGATAAGTATTTTAATATCGAACATCATTCATTACAGCACATAAGTATATGTTGGCCTTACATTTTATTAGAATATTCTAAAAATGGGGACAGGACGTATCAGTGGTTCTTAGACTGACAAACAGAATTGAAAGATAATAGTTGCATACACAATCCTATATACCTACCATTTTGTCTAGAAAGGTTACTTTCCCATTGGTCTTCATGATAATTAGATTTGAAGCATAACTGCACAAAGATTTCTCCTGTTCAACCCCAGTTTGAATCTCATCACTGGTTGTTTGCACTGCCTCTTCTATAACTGTCTTCATTAGAGAAATACAGCCGAGGTTGAGGATGAGTGTGCTGACGATCTCGGTCTCCGTCACAATCACGTAATACGGGATGACGCCTGCAGGACAAATGGCACAACAGTGGCACACGGCATTAATCTGTGAGCTTTCTTTGCTTTACAAGTAGGTGACTCGCATCATGCAAAATTTGTCATACACTTTTGCAACAACTGATAAAGCATAAGGCATGAAGCAACTTATTCAATAGAGAGTAATATTTGCAAGTATTTTTTAAGCCATTAATAAGCTCCTTATATCTGTTTAGAAGTATACTACACAGAAAGATAAATTGAACTTATTACAAAACAACAAATTGTATTATGCAAGAGTATAAATTTTCAGGCAGAATTGCAGAGACAGGGAAACCACTAATAAGAAACAAGCTAAACTAGACAAGAAATTCTACAAGCTGTAATATGGCAGGAGTCTGGCACCCTAGATATAGGTTGTGGTGATTATTGACCACCTTAAGGTGTCCTACCTAGAGGTTGTACAGTCGCAGTCTGTGGTGAAGTGGTAGTGAGGGCCACACTTGTAGTGGTTGTGGTTGTAGTGGTCAGCTCCTTACAATCTGGACAGTGTGTACAGAAATTAGCTGTTATATCTATCTGGTAATCATCAAAACACTCCCACTCTTTTCTGTCAAACCTTGGCGGCTCTGTCAGACTGACTCCAGCACACGTGGATGAAATTTCCTGGAGTTCACTTTCCAATTCATTTTTCAATTTTTCCTTGATGAATTTCTGTACTCTTCCATTGGCACAGGATTCTATGATTGTATTTTGAACTGTTGATTGATCACTTGTCAACAGGAATGTAGAAATTACATTGATTTGTCCCTACAAATAAAAGGGAAAATATCAATAAATTAATGCCTACAGAAAGGAAAGAAAAATTGTCAATACATATCTATAAACTCCTAAAACAAAAGGCTCAATGAGCCTGTATTTTTTTTGTCATTACTTTTCACTAGGCCATCTCACATCTGTGACCTTCATATTGAGTCAAGATCAAATTTACTTAAACAAAACTTGTTAGCAAGTAAGCTAAAACTACAGGTTGAGTTTGTACCTGGGTGACATTGAGGTAGAGCATGTAGATTGGGGAGGTCACAGACGCCTTATCACAGGTTTTGCTTTTTGTCAGTTCCTGTGGCAGCCCGACATGTACGTTGGCCAGTGATTGGTTGACAGCAGCTTGTAGGACTCCAGTACACTGGTCGGCTCCAATCTGGTTTCCAGTCAGCACTGCCTGGTAGTACAACGTCAGGTGGGAACGCACTACTGTCACAACACAAATACATTTAATCTTCCAGCTAACAAACATTCCTTGTCCAATTAAATAACTTTATATTTAGTCAAAAGCTATAAAATTATAATCAAGACCAAAGAAAGATTGTATATTCATGTAAAAAAATGTTTTAAACAAGTAATAAAGAATTTGTATTCATCTTAATTATATTTCCCAACCTAATTCAGAGCTTTCTAAATATGGTGTATTTCTGGAAGTATTGTAATGATAAGGACTACGACAACTGTCTACTACAACTATGCTCTTTGTTTGACACATACCGGGTGGTGGTGGTGGAGGCTGTGTCGAGGAACCAGCAGGCTGCAAGGTTGTCGTTACGTGGCTAGTAACTGTTGTGGTAGAAGTGGCAGATACCACTGTGATTGGTGATGTGACAGAAGACGACACAGCAGTGGATGTCACAGTAGTAGTAGACGGTTCCTCGGTACTAGAAGGTGTCTGTGTGTCGGAGGATGTTGTATCAGTGGACGATGTCGTGGTAGTGGAGAGAGGAGGAGTAGTCACTGGATCTGTTAAAACGCTGGTGGTAGTAATCAGTACTGTGGTTGTCTGATCAGTAGGAGCAGTACTGGTCAGCTGTTGTGTTGCTCCATCAGTGGTAGTGGCCACATTGGCTGCGGTGCTAGGTGGCACAGTGGCTGTTGTAAATGTACTAGGTGGCACAGTGGCTGTGGTAAATGTACTAGGTGGCACAGTGGCTGTTGTAAATGTACTAGGTGAAACAGTGGCTGTTTTAAATGTACTAGGTGGCACAGTGGCTGTTGTAAATGTACTAGGTGGCACAGTGGCTGTGGTACAGGTTGTGCACTTTGTACAAGTAGTTTCATCAGGACTGAGTACATAGCCACTATCACACACCCAGCCAAGCTTTCCTGGACCCGTCAAGTATGTTTGGGTCACCAAACACTCATTGAAATCATTCAGCAAGTTTACTAGTTTTTGTTGGATGAAGTCCTGTATGTCATTGCCACATTGAGCCACTACTCTGTTGCTTACAGTATTACTGCTCAGTTGGAACTTGATGTCAGCCGTCACTCTGGTCTGCAAATAAAAACATTAATCAGTGGTAAAAATTCAAACTGTTTTTCAAATCAACATTTTAAAATTCTTTTCTATATGTAACTCTTTTTTAAATGATATTTATGCAGGTAAAAGATCACACATCGATAGTGAATTTACAACTATTCAGAAGACTATAATGACACATTAGTTGTACATACTAATGTTGATCTGTTAATTGTTACCTCCAAGTAAGGTCAAGGGTGAGATTACCTGGTTAGCGACTTTAAGCTGATAAGGCACTTGCTGCATTTCTACACCTTTACAAGTTTTCTTTTTCATCTCCTGTGGTGACGACATGATGATTTGAAGATTTATCTTGAACACTGACTCGTTCAAACAGTTCAAATTGTTGGAAGTCTGACTTATGAATTCGGCTGAATATCCAATGAAGTACTTGCTTGGAACAGCTATAAAAAGTGAAAAACACTGAAAATAAACATCTTTTCAGAAACCATGAATGTCGGTCAGCAGTCATGATAATTTTGTAAACAATACTTAAGTCCCGACTACCTTAATCCCTACTTGTTAACAGAACTGCCTCTGTAAATGCTCACATCACTTTATCATTGTAGTATCTCTTCCTCAGTTACCAGATAAATCTAGAATATTTCTAACACTTGTGCCACATCAATTTTTCAAATATTTCAAATGAGTAACATAATTTTCTTTTATTATCAACAAATCTATTTTGACAGTAACATTTTGAAGATATTTTTAATATGAAGAAAGGATTGGAGCTAATTACTTTGGGGACCCTCTGTGGTGGTTATCGTTGACCGGGAAGGTGTAGAGGAAGGTCCATCAGTACTTGTCATTGATGTCTGTGACGCAGTTGTCAGTGGCACAGTGCTAGTTGCAGTGGATGAATCAATCTCCCCAGGAGTGGTAGGCTGGATACTTGTCTCCCCAGGAGTGGTAGGCTGGGTACTTTTCTCCCCAGGAGTGGTAGGATGGGTACTCGTCTCCATAGGAGAGGAAGGCTTGGTACTCGTCTCACCAGGAGTGGTAGGCATGGTTCTCGTCTCCCCAGGAGTTGTAGGCTTGGTACTCCTCTCCACAGTAGTGGTAGGCTGGGTCCTCGTCTCCATAGGAGGGGGAGGCTTGGTACTCGTCGCCCCAGGAGTGGTAGACTTGTCACTTGTCTCCCCAGGAGTGGTAGGCTGGGTACTCGTCTCCATAGGAGTGGTAGGCTTGGTACTCGTCTCCACAGTAGTGGTAGGCTTGGTACTTGTCTCTCCAGGAGTGGTAGGCTGGGTACTTGTCTCTCCAGGAGTGGTAGGCTGCGTACTTGTCTCTCCAGGAGTGGTAGGCTTGGTACTTGTCTCCCCAGGAGTGGTAGTTTGGGTACTAATCTCCTCAGGAGAGGTAGTTTGGGTACTAATCTCCCCAGTAGTGGTAGTTTGGGTAGTAATCTCCCGAGGAGAGGTAGTTTGGGTACTCATCTCCAGGGAAGTGGTAGATTGAGTACTTGTCTCCTCATCAGCGGTGGTTTGGTAATTGGTTTCTCTAGTTGTTGTGGATTCAGCAGTAGAACTAGTTTCCTTAGGGGTGGTAGACTGGGTACTGCTCTCACCAGGAGTACTTGGAGCACTGGTCTCCCGAGGAGTGGTGGAAGTGGTGCCTGATTCTGTGGTTGTTTTAGTAGTCTCTGGTCTGGGTGTGGTGCTGGTAGAGGTGGCAGATGACGTACCAGATACAATGGAATGTGACATTGTGGAGCTGTAACCTGCCGTGGTGCTAGATTCTGGAGACTCACTATCAGTTGGGGAAGGGGTTGTCACATCTGTACTGGGTAGGGGTGTTGTACCAGTCTGGCTCTCATTATAAATGCAGTCTAAAAAAAAAATGGCCGTTGGAATAACACCTTTACAAGTTTTATCAGTATCAATTTTCTTGAAATCATAAGTAAATATATCACATGAAGATCAATGACAACAAATTTTTCTGGTGATTTAAGATAGTGGGTAACCTGAGATATGTATACTACCTATTGAAGACTTGTAACTCCCCAAGTATAGAGGCACTGACAAATAGCACTTCCCACTAATGTCCTACATATTACACTTCATTCAGTAGTATTCAGACATACTTAACTAAATAATGTTCTAATCCTTAATCATAGAGTGATCATATAATGTCCCACCTAAGTCTTCCACACAGCAACGTGTGTGGTTAGAGTCAGAGTGAATGTCTAAGTGTAAACATGATTTATTTTATAACAATAATGAAATAAGTTCCATTAAATATTAATCAATCTTGTTGGTTCTGATGAAAGCATGCAGTAGGTCTTAATGTGGAAGGAAGCTGGAATACTCAAAGAAAACTACATATTCTGGTAGGTGACCCTATCCAATTGGGAAAACGGTGAAGGCAAGCATGATAACCAATGTACCACCTGACAAATGTGAATGTCTTACCCAAGTCTTCAACACATCGAGGCATATGGCCAGTGTCACAAACATTTTCAATGCCTGAGAACTGTAGGTGGAAGTTGGTATCACAGGTCCAGGACTGTGCCTTAGTAATGAGTTGAGGTGGGTGTAAGGTGACCGGAGGACAGGAGGTGGCCTGCAAGGTGCTCAGGTAGGAATTGCTGGTTGCTAAGAGCTGGCCTATAGCAGCAACACAGCTACAGGTAGAGTTCCTCAGGTCCAGGTCCAGGTAACCAGCACTCAAACTCTGGATCTGCAGACCCGAAACCATCTGTAGGGTCTGTAAGATAAATATACATGCAAATTACAGTACACTTAAACACTGTTGGATAAACATACAGGTAAGTTATAGTACATTGTAAACATACAGATTAGTTATAGTACATTGTAAACAACAGGTAAATTACAGTACATAATAAACATACCAGTAAGTTAAAGTACATTGTAAACATACAGGTAAGTTAGAGTACATTGTAAACATACAGGTAAGTTATAGTACATTGTAAACATACAGATTAGTTATAGTACATTGTAAACAACAGGTAAATTACAGTACATCATAAACATACCAGTAAGTTATAGTACATTGTAAACATACAGGTAAGTTAGAGTACATTGTAAACATACAGGTAAGTTATAGTACATTGTAAACATACAGATTAGTTATAGTACATTGTAAACAACAGGTAAATTACAGTACATAATAAACATACCAGTAAGTTAAAGTACATCGTAAACATACAGGTAAGTTATAGTACATTGTAAACATACAGGTAAGTTACAGAACATTGTAAACATACAGGTTAGTTATAGTACATTGTAAACATACAGGTAAGTTATAGTACCTGGTAAACATACAGGTAAGTTATAGTACATTGTAAACATACAGGTAAGTTACAGTACATTGTAAACATACAGGTAAGTTATAGTACATTGTAAACATACATGTAAATTACAGTACATCATAAACATACAGGTAAGTTATAGTTAGTACATTGTAAACATACAGGTAAGTTACAGTACATTGTAAACATACAGGTAAGTTATAGTTCATTGTAAACATACAGGTAAGTTACAATACATTGTAAACATACAGGAAAGTTACAGTGCATTGTAAACATACAGGTAAGTTATAGTACATTGTAAACATACAGGTAAGTTACAGTACATTGTAGACATACAGGTAAGTTACAGTACATTGTAAACATACAGGTAAGTTATAGTTAGTACATTGTAAACATACAGGTAAGTTATAGTACATTGTAATCATACAGGTGAGTGATAGTACATTGTAAACATACAGGTAAGTTATAGTACATTGTAAACAAACAGGTAAATTACAGTACATCATAAACATACCAGTAAGTGATAGTTAGTACATTGTAAACATACAGGTAAGTTAAAGTACATTGTAAACAAACAGGTAAATTACAGTACATCGTAAACATACCAGTAAGTTATAGTTAACACATTATTAAACATACAGGTTAGTTATAGTACATTGTAAACAAACAGGTAAATTACAGTACATCGTAAACATACAGGTAAGTTACAGTCAGTACATTGTAAACATATTGGTAAGTTACAGTCAGTACATTGTAAACATACAGGTAAGTTACAGTACATTGTAAACATACAGGTAAGTTAAAGTATATTGTATATATACAGGTAAGTTATAGTACATTGTAAACATACAGGTAAGTTAGAGTACATTGTAAACATACAGGTAAGTTACAGTACATTGTAAACATACAGGTAAGTTAAAGTATATTGTATATATACAGGTAAGTTATAGTACATTGTAAACATACAGGTAAGTTAGAGTACATTGTAAACATACAGGTAAGTTACAGTACATTGTAAACATACAGGTAAGTTACAGTCAGTACATTGTAAACATACAGGTAAGTTACAGTAAGTATATTGTAAACATACAGGTAAGTTACAGTACATTGTAAACATACAGGTAAGTTACAGTACATTGTAAACATACAGGTAAGTTATTGTATATTGTATATATACAGGTAAGTTATAGTACATTGTAAACATACAGGTAAGTTACAGTAAATTGTAAACATACAGGTAAGTTACAGTACATTGTAAACATACAGGTAAGTAACAATACATTGTAAACAACAGGTGAGTTACATTCAGTACATTGTAAACATACAGGTAAGTTACAGTACATTGTAAACTTACAGGTAAGTTATAGTCAGTACATTGTAAACATACAGGTAAGTTACAGTACATTATAAACATACAGGTAAGTTACAGTCAGTACATTGTACACATACAGGTAAATTACAGTACATTGTAAACATACAGGTAATTTACAGTACATTATAAACATACAGGTAAGTTATAGTACATTGTACACATTCAGGTAAATTACAGTACATCGTAAACATACAGGTAAGTTACAGTCAGTACATTATAAACATACAGGTAAGTTACAGTACATTANCATTGTAAACATACAGGTAAGTTATAGTACATTGTAAACAAACAGGTAAATTACAGTACATCATAAACATACCAGTAAGTGATAGTTAGTACATTGTAAACATACAGGTAAGTTATAGTACATTGTAAACATACAGGTTAGTTATAGTACATTGTAAACAAACAGGTAAATTACAGTACATCGTAAACATACCAGTAAGTTATAGCTAACACATTGTTAAACATACAGGTTAGTTATAGTACATTGTAAACAAACAGGTAAATTACAGTACATCGTAAACATACAGGTAAGTTACAGTCAGTACATTGTAAACATATAGGTAAGTTACAGTCAGTACATTGTAAACATACAGGTAAATTACAGTATATTGTAAATATACAGTTCGCGAACAGTTAACATACAGGTAAAATAAACAGTACAGTATTAGGTAAATCATACAGGTAAAATAAACTGTATAGTGTTAGGTAAAATATACAGGTAAGTTACAGCACCTTGTTAAGTTAAACATACAGGTAAATTATAGTGCACTATTGGGTAAAATATACAGGTAAGTTACAGCACATTGTTAAGTTAAACATATAGGTAAATTAGAGTTCATTATTAGGTAAAATATACCAGGTACAGGTAAATTACAGTACACACAGGTAGAAGTGGAGCTTACCGTTCTGTTGATTCTGCTTACACTGCGGACTTTGCTGACACCAAGGTCTAAAGTGGAATTTAAGTGAGGACAAGCTATACTTTTTATTTTTCTTCGTGCTGCCCACAGCTGTGAGTTACTATTGTCGGAGTAAAATTGAAAACATTCTGTGGGTATGGTAATAGCATCCTCCACATGGTACATCCCCCGAACTTCCAGCTGCAGTGTAACAGGTTCACGCTCAGTCGGGCTCACATGTGCTCTGCACTGCCATTTTCCCTGGTCTGTAAAAAATAAAGTAAAGCAGACTCACATATAATATCTTTGGTGATATGATACAGGTTAATCCTAGTATATAGAAGGTAATCATTTGATCCAACCGGAAAACTTTTCAAAAAGTGAATCGTTATAATGATCAAAACTTTGTATTCGTATCCTATTTGTCACTTTATTTTATTTGTGGGGTAATCCTTTTATACGACAAAGTTCAATCCTGTACAGACTAAAAAGGTTTATTTGTAGTTAATCATCAACTCCAAGTCTTTCTTCAAAAATTCTAGAAATAAGAAGAATGTTTTATTATAATCTAAAACAAGAGGCCCAATGGGCCTGCATCGCTCACCTGGTATAAAACTCGCACTTGTAACCTTAAAAGTGATCTAAAATCAAGCTACAGGCAAAATATCAGTATTTATGATTAAAATTCATTCAAAAGACCCTGTTATTTTTTTTTAAACATTTCACCCCTGTGATTGAAAGTCGAACAAAGTCATTATGTTGAACACATTGTATAGCCTTTCATCTCAGGATGCAACTTGCAAAGTATAAACATCCTGGGACCCATGGTTATTCAGAAGAGGTTGTTTAAAGATTTTAAACAAATTTGACCCCTGTGACCTTGAATATAAGTCAAAGTCATTCACTTTAACAAACATAGTAGTCCTTGATCCCAGCATATGCTACTAACTAAATATCAACATCCTGAGCCTTTTGGTTATTCAGAACAAGTTGTTGAAATATTTTAAACATATTTGCTCCTTGTGACCTTGAATATGATTCAAGGTCATACATTTAAACAAACTTGGTAGCCCTTGATCCTAGTATGCTACTGACTAAATATCATCACCCAGGGCATTTTGGTTATTCAGAAGAAGTTGTTTAAAGTTTTTAACATATTTGACCCCTGTGACCTTGAATATGGGTGAAGGTCATTCATTTGAACAAACTTTGTAGCCCTTCATCCCAGCATGCTACTGGCCAAATATCATCACCCAGGGCATTTTGGTTATTGAGAAGAAGTTGTTTAAAAGTTTTTTAATACAATTGACCCCTGTGACCTTGAATATACTTGAAGGTCATTCATTTGAATAAACTTGGTAGCCCTTCACCCAAGCATGCTAATGGCTAAATATCATCTCCCTGGGCACTTTGGTTATTGAGAAGAAGATGTTTAAAGTTTTTGACATATTTGACCCCTGTGACCTTGAAAATAGGTGAAGGTCATTAATTTTAACAAACTTTGTAGCCCTTTATCCAAGTTTGCTTCTGGCCAAATATCGACACCCTAGGCCTTTCGGTTATTAAGAAGAAGTCGTTTAAAGTAAAATATTGACGCCAGACGACGGACGACAGACGACGGACGACGGACGCCGCGCCATGGCAAAAGCTCACTTGGCACTTGGTTTAGTTCTAGGGGAGGCAACTCTTATCATGTTCACTTACATGCCAAGCTATGAGATCCACTTCAGTATCAATTTAGGAATATATACTTAAGTACATATAGGCAGACATTTAAATGCAGTAAAAGAGTTTGAAGATGAGATTACCTGTTAATGTATAACCAGGTGGTGTACAGGTGAAGGACAGTGTGGAATCTTTGATATATGGGGCCACACTCATAGCCAGTGACCCGTATAAAGGGGATTCAGGAGCAGTACAGGATAATGCTAAAAAAACAAAAGTTCATCACATCCTCCTATCAATTCCTTATGTGATTCACACAAATCCTCCACAATGACACCATCAATAAACAATGAAAATCTACTTCATATGGATTTGCAATCTGATTAAAATCATCTGTTACATGGCTCCGCCTGTTCAGGCGTAGTACGAAGTTAACGAAGCCATGTAACATGTGATTTTAATCAGATTGATGGATTCGACTTCTAGTATAAATGACGTGCACTAAAAGATACACTTATGTATTCTGTGTTGCTTAAATTTGGATCAATTTTCTCCACATTTAGAAATATAACACTGTTTTAAGATATATCAGTATTTGAATGAGATAACTACATGCCTCACATTTCAAATAAGTCTCATACTCACGATTACAAAATACATTCTGCCCATCCCAGACACCGTCCGCTCGACACACTCTCTGGGAGGTTCCATATAACAGGTAGCCACAGTAGCACTTGTATGTAGCCTCAGCCAAGTATGTTGTTGAACCAAAGTACACTTGTCCATTGTCTGGGTGCTGTAAAGGACCACAGTCCACCACTGTAACATAAACAGTATATGGTTACCATTGTCTGAAAGCTGTAAAGGACCACAGTCCACCACTGTAACATAAA
>NW_018404339.1:133201-145516 GCF_002113885.1 Mizuhopecten yessoensis
CATGATAACATGTAATTACACTGACAGATGGTTACAGGTAGCATGATAACCTGTAATTACACTGACAGATGGTTATAGTAAACATGATAACCTGTAATTACACTGACAGAGGGTTACAGTTAACATGATAACCTGTAATTACATTGACAGATGGTTATAGTTAACATGATAACCTGTAATAACACTGACAGATGGTTACAGGTAGCATGATAACCTGTAATTACACTGACAGATGGTTACAGGTAGCATGATAACCTGTTAATACACTGACAGATGGTTATAGTTAACATGATAACCTGTAATTACACTGACAGAGGGTTACAGGTAGCATGATAACCTGTAATTACACTGACAGATGGTTACAGGTAGCATGATAGCCTGTAATTACACTGACAGATGGTTACAGGTAGCATGATAACCTGTTAATACACTGACAGATGGTTATAGTTAACATGATAACCTGTAATTACACTGACAGATGGTTACAGGGAGCATGATAACCTGAAATTACACTGACAGAGGGTTACAGGTAGCATGATAACCAGTAAATACACTGAAAGATGGTTAAAGGTAACATGATAACCTGAAATTACACTGACAGATGCTTACAATTAACATGATAACGTGTAATTACACTGACGGATGGTTACAATTATCATGATAACCACGAATTACACTGACAGATGCTTACAATTAACATGATACCCTGTAATTACACTTACAGATGGTAAAAGGTAACATAATAACCTGTAATTACCCTGACAGATGGTTACAGGGAGCATGATAACCTGAAATAACACTGACAGATGGTTAAAGGTAACATGATAACCTGTAATTACACTTACAGATGGTTAAAGGTAACATAATAACCTGTAATTACACTGACAGATGGTTAAAGGTAACATGATAACCTGTAATTACACTGACAGATGGTTACAATTAACATGATAACCTGTAATTACACTGACAGATGGTTAAAGGTAACATGATAACTACTAATTACACTTACAGATGGTTAAAGGTAACATGATAACCTATAATTACACTGGCAGATGGTTAAAGGTAACATGATGACCTGTAATTACACTGGCAGATGGTTAAAGGTAACATGATAACCTATAATTACACTGGCAGATGGTTAAAGGTAACATGATGATGTGTAATTACATTAAGGTTGTGACAATCAATATGATAACCTTCACTTACATTGACAGATTGTGATGGTTGGAGTCCATTCTCCATTTGTCTGACAAGTGGCTGGGCTGGGTGTGTCTGGAAGTCTGCCCCAGGGACATGTCACATACATTTTAGTTCCAGCAATGTAAGTTCCATCATACAACAGCACTGAATCTGCCATCATATGACCCACCTCTGATACGTTGAATCCTGAGCATGTAACTAAACCAGACAACTTTCTCAATAATTGAAGTTTAAAACTTTTGACACAAGATTAGATTTATCAATACAGTTATACATTTTGAATGCAGAGGTGAATTATTTCAGTTGTAGATGATTATTTTTGTAATTTCCCAGGCATAACTCTGCAGCATCTATGATTTACAGCAAAACTTAAAAATTGAAGGAAGACATTTTTTTTGCATCTAGTTCACTATAGTTTTAGAATAGCATTGCCAGTTTTTCAGTTTAAACAGAAGCAAAATACCAGACTCATACCTATACAAGAAACATTTGGCACAAGCAGTCCATTCTTGGTGAAGACCCAGTCGTTCCCAGTGTAGAGCTTGTAACCTTGTAGACACTGACATCTGTATCCACCATCAAAGTTAGAACACTGATGATCACACACATGATTCTGCTCACACTCATTCACATCTGTAATACATAAACATAGGTATGAGCTGGGAACACTTGTAATGGTCATATCCATGTATAGCTTTTAATACACAGGCAAAATTACTTAAATAGTGTCTGCTACTTTATTGTTTTCTATGATAGTTGAATGAATATCAGCATTAAACAGATACCATTACACAGAATTACAAAGACAAAAGAAAACAAGAAATATCCATGAACTGAAACAGACATGAGAACGTCATCAGAGCAACAACTGAGGTCAATTAGAGTACATTGGAAAACATGTCATCTCATACATATGAATCACCATTTCATCAAGTAAAATCTCACTAACTCAAACATACCAACAGTGTGTCGGTACTTTTCCAGGACTAAGATATTTTGCATGCTCGATGTAACAGACATTTTACCATATCATTTTAACAGGATTGTTCATTCGTTACTATACAGTAGAACCTTGTCATACTGCCAACACTTATTCATCCTTATTTTGTTGCTATAAAGGATTCAGTACTATTATATCCCTGCGGACATAATTATAAAGGAGTCGTCAAAAAAATGGTGGAAATGTTGGCAGTAGGCAATTCAGGAAGAAATGACGGGCATTATATAAATGTTTTCTGTACCAATGTGGCCAATATCTATATTGTCACGGTCTTATAAAGGGAAATAGGTATATATAATACATATAATCTATAGAAATCCTCCAAAATTCAAAGAATGAACAGAACTTGACAGTTTAAAACTGAATTGTGTCAGAACATGCCGTTTTCCTGGTTCATGGTCAGTACACAATACATACAGGCAGAGAACAAAGCAGAGACGAAAGTCTTCAGCGTTACCAGGTTAACAAAGGGTTTATACGGCATTCAAACAGTTCATCAACATAGAGATCATCAACGACTGTGATCTTAATGTACATCCAAGTACAGCATTCAAACAGTTCATCAACATAGAGATCATCAACGACCGTGATCTTAATGTACATCCAAGTACGGCATTCAAACAGTTCATCAACAGAGATCATCAATAACCGTGATCATAATGTACATCCAAGTAAAACTGATGAGTGAACCAACCTTCCCATGCATTGTGTGTCGGGGTGTGTGTGGTGTTAACATGTTACTGATGACACTATACCGATTCTCTACAGTCACAAACACAACAGTCTACAGCTGCTCAGCTAAACACACCGAGTCAATTCAAATCACATGCATTACTATACTGTAATTAATCATCCTAAACAAATGCCAAGCAGGACCATGTGTTACCTGCATTACCTACAAACCAATACGCTTACCTTTAAGATGCACGTCTACAGAAAAAAATCAACCTCTGTTTCATTTACCACTTTCAACTCATCATTCCAGCATAATGACTTGTTTTTATTGAAAGTAAACTACACATATGTTAGGTAGTTTGTCACTAAGTATTATACAGGGTGAGGCCAGAGGCCGAGTCTCCGACTCTAACTGACTGCCTGTATTCCTATAGTGGCACAGTAATAAAGGAAATAGATTTAGTATCAACGAACCTTGAAAAGTCTTGCTTATCAATTTAACTTGCTGTCTTGCTGATGTTGCCTCAAACAAACACAACCTCACTAATCACATTTCATCCTGCTGTATACCATACTAATTGGAAACAAGTGCAGCTCCATCAGAATAAACACAGGCCAATGAGCTATGGTAGTGAATGTTTTCAATCAATTTCAAGGAAATTATTAAAAAAAAAGTGCTTCAAAATAAGAAGAGAATACTTGAAGTTGGAAGCAGCTAGAACTGTAGATTGTCACTCAAAATCAGTCAAAGCTTAATGGACTTACTGGAAACAATATCCCTAATCTATTTAGATAATATATAGATACTTATAGGATGATAGGGTTGATGCATCAGCCAGTTTATTAAACTACCGGTAGATCTACTGTGTGAGGATAGAGAAAGGCTTACCAACACAGTCCTTGAAGTTATCTTCTAGGTTGTCTCCCTTGTACCAGCCTTTGTGACAGTCACAGTAATACTGGCCTGGGAGATTGCGACAGGTGCTGTTGGTTTTATTGCAGCTATTGTCACTGTCTGATTTACACTCGTCTATATCTGGGCAACACAGATCACGAAATAGCATAACTGACCACACCAATGGATATGCTAAGTCATTTAAACAATAACTTATCACTAATATAACAATAACTTCATATTTTCTATACATCAATTAGTCTCGTGTTCAACAATACCAGTATTTCATCCATCTGCCACTGAAATATTACAAAACTTTAAGATACACATACACATTATTACTGAAAGTGAATTTACTTAAGATATACTGGTAAACCAGCTTAAACTGAAATACAAAATTATTGATTTAATAACAGTCCTTTTGTAAACTTATTATCTTCTATTGCATTTTCATAAAAAGGGTAATCTTTTCTCATGATGAGCTTATAAACACTTTGACCCTGTTTTTGAATGACTTAATTACTGACAGATCCTTACCTATACAAATAGGAATGTCTTTATCATACTTTCCTTCCATATTACACAGAACCGTGTCCTGGACTCTAGGAGGAAGTCGGTATCCCTTGTCACATACTATTTGGATTGTCTCCCCTCCCACTGGCTGCCGCATCAATGTAGTGTTGATTCTACCATTAAATATTTCCACCTCAGGGCATAGGGGAGCTGGAATTAAAAAACACCAAAACATCCATACATTGATAGTTTATCACAAATCAGGAACCAGCAACTTGACAGTCTTAGTAAATGAATACAATTTGAATTTGCAACTTACTCAATCTTCTTTTTAGATCTTTAGAAGGAATCAACAAAACCGTTTGACAATACCATGACTTCAATGAGATTGTATGAAAATACCCACGAGCACAGTACGGGGCTGGACTGGACCAACGCCCCTCTTCTGTACAATAGGCAATGGAGGCATTCAGCATACGGAAGTGTTCAGCACAGCCAAACTTTACAATAGCACCATAATGAAAATCGTCAGACGGGAGAGAAACTATATGAGAATTCACACCCGCTGACACTTTTGGACATGTAAACCCTGCAAAAATAAAACAAAAGTTCTATATTCCATAATATCAAATATTTTCCATCTTTACACAATGTGTTTTTAGCAATTATTATAAGACTTTTTTATGCACAGGGATGTAGGATAGGGAAATTCCACCCAAGGGGTTTTCAAATTTGGCAAAGTTCATCCTCGGCAAAGCTTTGACGAGGGTTTTGCCAAATTTGAAAATCCTGAGGGTGGAATTTCCCTATCCTACACCCTTGGGCATGAAAGAGTATTTTTCTCTTCTTCAAACTACAAGAATAAGCTCAGAAACCATAAAAATGCGTTTGGACTGACTACCATTTTCAAAGTATCAATTTTTCCCCTTAGCTTTTTAGACAAAAACTAATCTATCAGCAAGATTAAGCATACCCCATATTTGCAGAAAAAATAATCTCATCTTTCTCACGTGTACAGTAAATAGATCATAATGTTGATTCTTAGTTTTGATTTTTATCACAACGCCTTTTCTGCATTGCGGCATCAAAGTTTTCAAATTTGTGACGTCACATCACGTGAAATGGGGTGTAAAATAGAAATTTCCTACACCCCTTTCTTACCCTGGACAGCTCAGCTCTATATCTTACACACTCGGAAATGAGAGAAATTAATGTAATATTTACATGTTGGGACCATTACCTTGACATGATGGCCTCTCCTGCCATCCATTTTCTGTACACCTCACTAGGGAGCTGCCCTGGAGGATGTAGCCAAGATCACACCGGTAAACTGCCACTCCATCATACAAGGTAGAATTCATACTAAGGAGGCCTCCATGGAGTGGAATAGTGGGAGACCCGCAGTCATACACTGGGAAATATAGTCATCAAATGTTAACAAATTGTCCTGATCCAGTTTTAAAGGGAAAAACAACTTGTGCATATAATGCTGTTACAAACTTTCTGTATATTTAAACCTAAACATGTACACAAGTATCAGGTTTTAACAGAGTTTGATCACACATTTCAGGCTTCAGTTAAACATTTTAACTTAAATTTTTAGCTTCATTTCATTTTCCCTACATTGAGTTCAGGAAAATTTTAAATTTACACTAATTAAGGTATGAGTAACATACTGACAGATGGGAGGATGCAATGCCCCATAATCTGTAAAACACCCTAAGCTCACCTATACACCGGGGGGAGGGTGCAGACCACACCCCACCTATATCACAGACTCGTGGGTCGGGTAGGTCTAAAAGGTACCCTCTATCACAGCTATAGTGGACTACATCTCCCAGCATGGTACTTGTTGTGTCCACTTTGGCATTATTTGGCAGTGGAAGTAGACTAGGACAATCTGCAGGAAACAAATAGATCAGAGGTCATTATACAGCAGTGGGAAACATTCCCTCCAATTTAACTTTTGCTATTTTTGCCCTTCATAGTGGAAGTGAATTCATCATGATGACAAAGTTTGTAGACAACTTCCTATATGTAGTGTTTCTACTGTGAAAAGTGAAACTAACACAGGAGGCATATGGACAAATCTTTCCCAGGGCAAAAGTTTTGGAATACATCACTCATTGTTACACGACTGAAACGCTTCCGATTATGACCCTACCGTAAGAGATGCTGGCATGCCATCCACTGTAAGACACATCAGAATCAGATGAAAACTTGACCAGAAAAAAACCAGTGTCAGATATGATAGGCTTTGGTTGAAGCTTGCCTGAGAATACTGTTGGCTGATTGTCATCAGAACTTGTATTAAATACCTGTAAAAAAATCACAATAGAAAGGCATTATATCAACCAAGGACCTATTTAACAGGTGGTTGATTACAATCGTTATTTCATTAGTTGCTTTAACTGGAAACTTAACTTGTATGTATATTTTTTATCATTTCAATTTAACCAATTAAAGTTTAGCCTGAATGTTATTAGATTGTTACTGAAATTATATATGGGACTTTAAAATTTGAATTTTTATGCAACTAATTTATCTCCCTATATATCGCATCAAAAGTGAAAATGCCTACTTACTGTTACAACATCGAATTGTGACTCGGTATAAAAGTTAGCACCAAAGATGAGAGTGAGATCACGGTGATATGGGTCTTGTATGGTCCACGAACAGTCCAGACCAAATGGATAGCTCTCCGTTCCATACCCAGGGGACGCAATCTCCACAGACCCACGGGGTAGCACCAAGTCACAACCTTAACAAAAGTAAAGTAACAATTAAGTTACATAACAAATCTTAAAATTATTGATGTTACAGTTTTAATCTGTTGTGTAGTTCTAAAACTTGATTGAGATAAATTCTTCAGCAAGGAAAGGAATGCTATAACTATTAACAAGAATGACCACTGAAGCAGGGAAAGGAATATTCCCTGAACTAGTCTTACCTGATTGGTAAGTGGCATTGAAGCCCGAACAAGCTTTACATGACTTGTAGGTAGTTTTGAAGCCGTACAGAGCCTTACTCCTGATTTGTATTTGGAGTTGAAGTTTGACAGATCTTAACCTTATTTGTAGGTAGTTTTGAAGTCGTACAGAGCCTCACTCCTGATTCGTATTTGGAGTTAAAGTTTGCCAGAGCCTTACCTTATTTGTAGGTAGTTTTGAAGCCGTACAGAGCCTTTCTCCTGATTTGTATTTGGAGTTGAAGTTTGACAGAGCCTTACCTTATTTGTAGGTATCTTTGAAGCCGTACAGAGCCTTACTCCTTATTTGTATTTGGAGTTGAAGTTTGACAGAGCCTTACCTTATTTGTAGGTAGCTTTGAAGTCGTACAGAGCCTCACTCCTGATTCGTATTTGTAGTTGAAGTTTGACAGAGCCTTACCTTATTTGTAGGTAGCTTTGAAGCTGTACAGAGCTAGCTTACTCCTGATTTGTATTTGGAGTTGAAGTTTGACAGAGCTTTACCTTATTTGTAGGTAGTTTTGAAGCCGTACAGAGCCTTACTCCTGATTTGTATTTGGAGTTGAAGTTTGACAGATCTTTACCTTATTTGTAGGTAGTTTTGAAGTCGTACAGAGCCTTACTCCTGATTTGTATTTGGAGTTGAAGTTTGACAGAGCCTTACCTTATTTGTAGGTAGCTTTGAAGCCGTACAGAGCTAGCTTACTACTGATTTGTATTTGGAATTGAAGTTTTGACAGATCTTTACCTTATTTGTAGGTAGCTTTGAAGTCGTACAGAGCCTCACTCCTGATTCGTATTTGGAGTTGAAGTATGCCAGAGCCTTACCTTATTTGTAGGTAGCTTTGAAGCCGTATAGAGCTAGCTTACTACTGATTTGTATTTGGAATGGATGTTTTGACAGATCTTTACCTTATTTGTAGGTAGTTTTGAAGCCGTACAGAGCCTTACTACTGATTTGTATTTGGAGTTGAAGTTTGACAGATCTTAACCTTATTTGTAGGTAGTTTTGAAGCCGTAAAGAGCCTTACTCCTGATTCGTATTTTGAATTGAAGTTTGACAGAGCTTTACCTGACTTGTAGGTAGCTTTGAAGCCGTATAGAGCTAGCTTACTACTGATTTGTATTTGGAATTGAAGTTCGACAGAGCCTTACCTTATTTGTAGGTAGCTTTGAAGTCGTACAGAGCCTCACTCCTGATTTGTATTTGGAATTGAAGTTTGACAGAGCCTTACCTTATTTGTAGGTAGTTTTGGAGCCGTACAGAGCCTTACTACTGATTTGTATTTGGAGTTGAAGTTTGACAGAGCTTTACCTTATTTGTAGGTAGTTTTGAAGCCGTACAGAGCCTTACTCCTGATTTGTATTTGGAGTTGAAGTTTGACAGAGCTTTACCTTATTTGTAGGTAGTTTTGAAGCCGTACAGAGCCTCACTCCTGATTTGTATTTGGAGTTGAAGTTTGACAGAGCCTTACCTTATTTGTAGGTAGTTTTGGAGCCGTACAGAGCCTTACTCCTGATTTGTATTTGGAGTTGAAGTTTGACAGAGCTTTACCTTATTTGTAGGTAGTTTTGAAGCCGTACAGAGCCTTACTCCTGATTTGTATTTGGAGTTGAAGTTTGACAGAGCCTTACCTTATTTGTAGGTAGTTTTGAAGCCGTAAAGAGCCTTACTCCTGATTTGTATTTGGAGTTGAAGTTTGACAGAGCCTTACCTGACTTGTAGGTAGCTTTGAAGCCGAACAGAACCTTATTCCTGATTGGTATTTGGAGTTAAGTTTGACAGAGCCTTACCTGACTTGTAGGTAGCGTTGAAGCCGTACAGATACTTACCAGACTTGTAGGTAGCGTTGAAGCCTGACCGAGTTTCCCCACCAGGGTTTGTGACCAGTCTAAGGAATATGCTGCTCCCCTTACTAACCACCACACGGTGGACATCCTCCCCCGAGTATCTGCCATACAAGTGTCCACTGTCGTGAGCACCCTCTCTAACCTCCACCCAATCTACAGTCTCCTCCAGGGAAAACTCCACGAACTTAACGTAAAATACATACATATTACTGCAAAGCAGAATCTTTAACCAAAACTGGTCATGTCTGACTTGAGTTCAATTCAACATGAAATTATTTTATATCATTTAAAATTTAACTTAAAATTAGATAATAAATTTAAACTTTAGATTCTCAATTTGAGAGAACATGCTTGTCGTGCACATATTAATTTATCAGCTTGTGACCTCAAAAAGATTAAGATCTCGCCCTTGCCTGCCTAGATTTCCATAACGAAATCGAAGTGATATATTTTTTGCCTAGATTTCACTAAGAAGATCCTGATGATATTTACCTGTAGCGAGATCACACCCTGACCTGCCTGGATGATCCAATCACAGATAAGGTTGGGAGGATAACTGTTGGGGAAGTCAGGTGAAGTAAACCAGTTCTCATCAGAGTCTGCTACCAGGTTTCCACCACATGTATTTATCACCACTACAATCACAAAGAATAAATCAAGTATATAACATTAATGATCTAATTAACTTGCAATATATAACACAAGTAATATTTTTACTTAGGATTTACTATTGGAAGTATAGCTTGGCTAGTGGATATCTAAAAGTAATAGACCTTTGGAGCAGTATTGGATTTGAATAATAATCACTTAACTACAAAAAACGACCACACATGTATTACCTGTGATCACCATCAAACATCAGGACATCTACCACACATGTATTACCTGTGATCACCATCAAACATCAGGATATCTACTACACATGTATTACCTGTGATCACCATCAAACATCAGGATATCTACTACACATGTATTACCTGTGATCACCATTAAACATCAGGATATCTACCACACATGTATTACCTGTGATCACCATCAAACATTAGGATATTTACCACATATGTATTACCTGTGATCACCATCAAACATTAGGATATCTACCACACATGTATTACCTGTGATCACCAGCAAACATTAGGACATCTACCACACATGTATTACCTGTGATCACAATCAAACATCAGGAGATCTACCACACATGTATTACCTGTGATCACCAGCAAACATTAGGATATCTACCACAAATGTATTAACTGTGATCACCATTAAACTTTTATTAGGACATCTACATTACATGTATCTAACAATGGACTATTAAACACATTTTGTTTCATGTCGCATCATTTCTATCCTACAACAAGTTGATGTAAATGAAGGGTGGTACCGCTAACTGTGTACCCTTTGGACTTTATGACATGCTATCATAAATGTCTATGTGTGTACAGGGTTGAGGAGTGGTAGACATAACTGTCAGACCACATACTGAGATGCTTTTTATAAACTGTTGTATGATAAACATCACACAGTGCACTTTTACACCCCTGACCTAAAATATCCTGAATCATAGATATCTCTCAGACACCATTATATCAGCTCTTATCTATATCACTTATCACAAATTTACTTACATCAAGTACAATCAAAAATATAATTTATAAAAATATTTTTGTTTTCATAACCACTTTGAGTGTAATGGAAAGGAATTTCTCCTATTTCTTAGATGAACATTTCAAGATTTTCTTCCCTTCAAAAGGTTTTTCACTCTGCACCACCATATTGAATACAAACTACTAATTGTGAAATGTATAGGAGGCAAGGATGATGAAGAAAAGATTACAATTCTCAGTTAGTCTATACTCAATGTTGTCCCTTTTTAATCTCATATTCACCCAATAGTTTATGATCTTTTTTCGCAGTCCCTAGTTTTAGCAGATTCACAAAAACAATCAATTTGTTTTCTGAGATCTGTATTTTGTGGATTTCAGGTCTAGAAGGCATACATTTTCATTGAAAAATAGTTTCAGAGTAAATATGAACCCATCAACAAAAGACCTTTACAATAAAGCTGCATCAATTCCAAAAGTACTAGTTGAGATCTTTTCCTTTTCACCTTTTCCTCCATTCGTTTCTCTTGACACACTTTCTGTCTATCTTATACAAAATGTATATACCTTGTGGCTTTCATGGTCTTATAGTGCTGATAGACAATTAAAACAATGTCATGACAATATTTAAGTATTTATATACAAACTCAATTATGAATAGCAGAAAGAGCTGTGGTGGTAAGCTTAGACAACTCGAACAACAGTATACGGCAATAGCAAAGGTTACATATGCTTTACCTTAATATTTACAATAGAAAAAATGAAAAGAATGCCTCCACATGTGGTTGAGGTCATGTAATGTTGTCAGCCAAAAGTTTGAAGCCAGGCATTAGCCAATAGATGGCATAAAACACAGTTTATACAGGTGTTGCCTATACTTACATATAAATGTGACAGACACCATTGTTACTTGTCAAAGTATTTCCTCTAAATGTATGTGACAGACCCCTGGTTATCATGTTGCAGGCACGTAAAGTAGTATGCTTCGACACCAGGGAGATCGAACAGAAACAAGTTTGTTTACATGCTTTTAGAGACATAACGCTCTGCATTTAGACTGTTGTATAATCTTATCTATAATTTTAAAGCTGACATGTTGTGGGAATTGTTGGCTTTCTAAGAGTAAATCTAGACAAAATATGAAGAGTCTGGAATACATTTGATCAAGTTGCCTCGAGACAGAAGATCTTCTGTACAGAAAACCAGGCCACATTCAGCCATCAAACTACAGCAAGACATTGCGAGCACATTAATGTGGAACTGTATATACTGAACACTTTGACATGTTTACGTTCACTTGACATCCGTTATATATAGAGGAACTTTACCTCTATGCTCTAAACAGTATGTACTTAGCTCTAAATGATATGTACTATATGTTCAGCACCTTATAAATTAAACAGGAAATTAAGCACATGCTTTGTCTATGTACAATTGGAAATATGTCAACTGACCTACCATTGCCATGGTAATCATGTCAAACTGACCTACCATAGCAATTGTGTCAAACTGACCTACCATAGTAATCATGTCAAACTGACCTACCATAGTAATTGTGTCAAACTGACCTACCATAGTAATCATGTCAAACTGACCTACCATAGTAATC
>NW_018404339.1:149274-158969 GCF_002113885.1 Mizuhopecten yessoensis
CATAGTAATTGGGTGAAACTGACCTACCATAGCAATTGGGTGAAACTGACCTACCATAGTAATTGGGTGAAACTGACCTACCATAGCAAGTGGGTGAAACTGACCTACCATAGTAATCATGTCAAACTGACCTACCATAGTAATTTCTATTGATGGTATAAGATCAAATGTAGCATCACAAGGTTGTTTTGACATGCATGTAATTTCTTTGAATGATCATTATGTACAATATTTACTGACAAAAGTGTCTTTGAAGGAATGACAATGGTATGTAAACGAAGACAGACATGCAAATTTCCTTGGGTATTTAAAGTAAGGTAGCACAGGGAGTTATCAGAAAATAGAACAGGTTTGTTAATGTCCATTGCTATGTCTGTTATAAAAATACATGAGTAACATTTTGTCACATAGATGGTATTTTTATACAAAGTATTAGAGGTACACTGTGCAGATTTGAAAAACACCAAAACCTTTGCAGAAAATATTGCAATGACCTTGACCTCAGATTTGTTCTTGTAAAAGACTCTTTTTCTATTTTTCCAGTAGCTCATAAATCATTATTACTTCATATCATGGTTTAAAATTGTGTGGACTTTTATCTAGAACCAGGAAGCCAGTCTACTTACAGAGATAGCTATTGGCTGAGATAAGAGTGTGTAAGCTGCAGCAGGCCAGCTAGCTGTAGTTCTTTGTCCTGTCACTGTTTGGGTGGAGCTCCAGTAACATTGATCCTGTATCAATGTTCACCAACAGCTCACTGACCTGCTTTCACTGAATGGGATACTACAGTTGTATAGCATCATGAGGATATTTGCTAGAGTTATCTAAATAATGCTGTTTGAGGTGTTCACTAAACTCGACCCCTGTGACCAGAAACACACTGCCTAAATATTAACATTATCCTGTGTCTTGCTAAATATGAGAAAAAGTTATCGCTGCTGGTCTGCATAACATCAATTTTGAGGCTCTAGACCTTATTGCAGTATAACTATGCTGTTTTAAGCTTTTGACGAATATGACCTTGAAATTAGGTCAAGGTTATTTATATGAAGAAATTCATAGCACACCAGCCTAAGTACCTACTAAGTACCAACAAAGCGCTTTAGAGCAATTTTACAAATTATATCGGGCGCTTTATAAATGTTGTATATTATTATCATTATTACTAGCCAAATATATTAACACTGACCTTTGTCCTCGGTCAATATCACTTTGTCATATCGACCTTGACAAAAGTCCATAATTTATAGATATCACACAAAAAAACAACCTTTTAGAGGTGACTTTCAAAAACTTACTGTCTTATCTACATGATATTTTTCTTCTGTTAAAAAATGTCACATTATACTTTAATTACCATTTTGTGATAATTGCCACAAATTTCATTTCGCTAGATGATGGATTTTGTCATATCAAATCAATATCTACCTCTACCTGTAAACAATATAATCAATATATAGTTGGAAATAAAACATACTTCCTCAAAAATTTGCTAAACTAACACATCAGTACACCTACCTTAGATTCAACATCTGAATATGTATTTATGCATCTGATGATATGGACAACTCATTCCATTATACCCCAATTACACAACATCTGAATATGAAGTTATGCATCTGATGATATGGACAACTCATTCCATTATCCCCCAATTACTCAACATCTGAATATGTAGTTATCCATCTGATGATATGGACAACTCATTCCATTATCCCCCAATTACTCAACATCTGAATATGTAGTTATCCATCTGATGATATGGACAACTCATTCCATTATACCCCAATTACACAACATCTGAATATGAAGTTATGCATCTGATGATATGGACAACTCATTCCATTATCCCCCAATTACTCAACATCTGAATATGTAGTTATCCATCTGATGATATGGACAACTCATTCCATTATACTCCAATTACTCAACATCTGAATATGTAGTTATCCATCTGATGATATGGACAACTCATTCCATTATACTCCAATTACTCAACATCTGAATATGTAGTTATGCATCTGATGATATCGACAACTCATTCCATTATACCCCAATTACTCAAAATCTGAATTAGTCTTATCTGTTGTTCCTAATTAAACTAGCAAGTGTTTTCATGTCTAACGCCTAATATACTAAAATAGCGCTCCAGAAGATTGGCACTAAGGGAGGTAATAAAGGGGAGGTATGCTGATAAGGGGGAGATAATGGGGTGGGTGTGGACACAGACTTACTGATAAAGGGCCACAGGGACTACCCTAGTGGCCTATAAATGATCCAATATTGTTGCAGTAATGAAGGTTACAGTAGTCAATGCAATTAGCACACAGGGTGTTTACAAAGGTTGCGTACCTCTAGCTGCTATAATTACAGAAAAAATAGCTATATATTGGACAGAAATATTACTTCAAGACATTAAATTATTGATGTTTTTGCTCAAAGCGCGGTTCCTTTTAGCAAATGTGAGTGACGGTCCACTTTTGTTTTAGTTTTTTTGCATATTAGAAGTGAAACTTGATTCTGTGCACCTAAAAGGAATTTCTGAATTTGATGCTATATGTAACCTATTTGAACCTTAAATTGCCTTTATTTAGTAACCAGATCTCTGATAAGCTTTTTGTTCAGGTATCAAATGAAATGTGAAGGAAGCTAATTACTAAGGTATAAGGTAAAATGTGAAAGGAAGGAGATTATTGCCTAGGTGTCAGGTAAAATGTGAAGGGAGCTTATTGTGTAGGTGTCAGGTAAAATGTGAACGGAGCTTATTGCTTAGGAATCAGGGAGAATGGGAAAGGAGCTTATTATCTATAGGTATCAGGCAGTATGTGAAGGCAGCTTATTACCAAGGAATCAGGAAGAATGTGAAGGAAGCTTATCGTGTAGGTGTTAGGTAAAATGTGAAGGGAGCTTATTGCCAAAGAAGTATTGCCTAGGTGTCAGGTAAAATGTGAAGGGAGCTTATTGCCAAAGAATACAAGTATTGCCTAGGTGTCAGGTAAAAAGTGAAGGGAGCTTATTGTCAAGAAATCAGGAAGAAAGTGTAGGGAGCTTATTGTATAGGCGTCAGCTAAAATGTGAAGGGAGCTTATTGCCGAGGAATAGAATTATTGCCTAGGTGTCAGGTAAAAAGTGAAGGGAGCTTATTGCCGAAGAATAGAATTATTGCCTAGGTGTCAGGTAAAATGTGGAGGGAGCTTATTGCTTAGGTGTCAGGTAAAACGTGAAGAGAGCTTATTGCCAAGGAATAAATGTGAAGAATGTGGTGTTAAAACCTGGCAAACATATGTGTATTCCCCTCAACAAGAGTACATCCCATGATAGCAGCCCCAGCAAGCTAAGCAATCAAACATTAATAAACCTTGGGTGTGTCCACAAAATACTGGGTTTTGTCAGATAAATTTTGTAATAAGAATAATAATAGCAACCCTGGCTAGATATAGCCATCATCACTGGTGTTTATTTAGGCTGTTTGCTCCAGGATGATCCATGACAAACTTACACTACATCTAATGGCAACAAAACCTGATGTAAACAGGTGGGTTTGGGCTGCTACAACAGCCTGTTAGTGTGGAGGAGGAGGCAGTGTTAGATGGTCCAGTTAGAACACCCAGTAAGGTAAACACAGGTGGGTGTGGCACCCTTAACAGATGGGGCTCTGTTCTAGCCAGGTAATTAAGAGTTATTTATGAGTACAGGAACTTCATCATTAATACAACAGGGAATCAAGGAAATAGACCTAACGTGATATAATCAATCATGTGTATCCATATTTTAATGTCTAAAGGCATGTTCATATTCAATCAGAATTCATAATCATTTCCATTCTCTCTGACTTAACAAATACCTCTGTATGCTAACTTCAAATATACACAGAACAAAATAATCAAGTGATATTTTAAATTTATATTTTTTTCTATATTAATATACATGTACTTAAACATTTAAAACTTCACTTGTATTTACTGACATAAAATTCACATCAACTTCAGGTTTCAGTGATTTTGATTTGTTGCAATTAAACTTTACATTATTAGGCAACAAGTAAGTATCTCACACACTGAAAGTATGTATGGAGTATTATTGGATTTATTTCTGGTCTTTAAGTGCGAGCTTTTTCATATATAGTACCATCTCACAGAAAAATAAATGTCAATTTGCATTAAATTCTTAAACATTTTGTGCAGAAAATTCAAATGAATGTGTTTACACCCTGGCACTTATTTCTGAACATAACATGTATATCACACCGTCTTTATTTACAAATAAAAGACACCTTCTTGTTGACAGCTGGTGCAAGGTGCCAACAATCTTATCAAATCTTTGTTGCCAGTAATATGACCATTTTCTATCACATTTGTGATGTCTATTCAAATGATATTTGGTTTCAGTGCAGAGTACCTAAATCTTTGTATATAAATCAATCAAAAACTACTGTTGACACCCATCTTATGTTCGTATCTATTGTCCATCCAATTTTAGAAAGTTAATTACAAGGGGAAAAAATATGGGTGTCAGCATCACACCAGTTGGGCCTGAGCTGTAACAAGAAATGCCTGGTTCTCAGGTTATAGAGAGAATTTCCTTATAGGCTGTCCCAGTGAGATAATAAAGATATATGTGTGATACAATCAAAACTTCAGCTGCACAAGGCTTTCATCTAAAACATGGTGATGGTGAAAGTTATGTGACTATTTCAGAGGTAAGCAGAAGAGCACCCCACTGGAAAGTCTGGGGTGGCTGGTTCATCCTTAGGGGAAGCATGTATTTCTGATCACTCCAACCAGTTACATATCTGACATGTGGAATGTGAGAGACAAACACATTTACAATCTGCCATAAACACAAGAGTCATCTACTTTTACATATTAGATATCATATTATAGACATTCACCTTCCACATTCAGGTATATTTAACTGAATACACCTGACCCATGTAACTCTCTTGACTTTCTATTTAGCTGAATACACCTGACCCATGTAATTCTCTTGACTTTCTATTTAACTTAATACACCCGACCCATGTAACTCTTTTGACTTTCTATTTAACTGGATACACCTGACCCATGTAACTCTCTTGACTTTCTATTTAACTGAATACACCTGACCCATGTAACTCACTTTGCTTTCTATTTAACTGAATACACCTGACCCATGTATACGTAACTCTCTTGATTTTCTATTTAACTGAATACACCTGACCCATGTATACGTAACTCTCTTGACTTTCTATTTAACTGAATACACCCGACCCATGTAACTCTCTTGACTTTCTATTTAACTGAATACACCTGACCCATGTAACTCTCTTGACTTTCTATTTAACTGAATACACCCGACCCATGTAACTCTCTTGACTTTCTATTTAACTGAATACACCTGACCCATGTAACTCTCTTGATTTTCTATATTTAACAAGTGTTTCCCATGTCCTATAAAGACCCACCAGCCTATACGTTAAAACAGCTCAGCCATACAATTAGACAGATTTAATTTGAGTTTCTCACTCTAAAGTCAAGTACTTTCAAGTACATATTTACCTACTGTTGACACACAACAAACACATGTTGGGCAAAATCAATGTACTTTTTGAAGTGACAAATGTTAGATATAGGAAAGTTTAATGAATTTTAAGAGGATATCAATCTGTAACTTATTTCAGTCTATAGTGCAATAACATAAACACAGGGACTAATGCAGGAATTGAAAGTTAGTACCCTTTTTGAAATAGGGGAAAATATGGGTTGTAGGTGCATGACCAGCCAGTAGTAAGGGTGGCCACAGGCCAGAGCCAGGGGGATATATGGATGACATCCTTAATTTCTGTTTCTCCTTGTTCATTAGAGAGGTTTCAAATCAACCACTGGATACGCATTAGAATAAAGCGTTTGTGTGACTGTTATGATATTGTATACGGTGAACAGACTATCTGTTAACCTGTGGTACTGATATTGTATACAGTGAACAGGCTATCTGTTAACCTGTGGTAGTGATATTGTATACGGTGAACAGGCTATCTGTTAACCTATGGTAGTGATATTGTGTACGGTGAACAGGCTTTCTGTTAACCTTTGGTAGTGATATTGTGTATACAGTGAACAGGCTATCTGTTAACCTGTAGTAGTAATATTGTATATGGCGAACAGGCTATCTGTTAACCTGTGGTAGTGATATTGTATACAGTGAACAGGCTATCTGTANGGGTGGCCACAGGCCGGAGCCAGGGGGATATATGGATGACATCCTTAATTTCTGTTTCTCCTTGTTCATTAGAGAGGTTTCAAATCAACCACTGGATACGCATTAGAATAAAGCGTTTGTGTGACTGTTATGATATTGTATACGGTGAACAGACTATCTGTTAACCTGTGGTAGTGATATTGTTTATGGTGAACAGACTATCTGTTAACCTGTGGTAGTGATAATGTGTATACGGTGAACAGGCTATCTGTTAACCTGTGGTAGTGATATTGTATACGGTGAACAGGCTATCTGTGACATTTCTGTACTTCAAGCTACAAAACGTCTTAATAACAAGGTATTAGCTGTATACATAATGAGACCAGCCATATTTTAGTTGGTCAAAATGGGCATGAAACACTTAATGCACACTGACAAACACATTCACCTTCTTGTACTGGCTAGCTTTCTGCTGTTCAGATCGTGTACCTGCATAATGGTTCTTTATTAAACAACTTTGTATCTATCATTAATGTTACAGTTTGTAATTGATGTTTTTTTTTACGTAATCTTTTTACATTTATTTGTTGGAATGTATAGCCAGTGCCTTAAAAAATACTCCAATCATTTAAGTATGTGCTTTTTGAAAGATTTGTGTCTGAACAACAGTTATATATGATTGTTTAAGCTTCGAGTTTTTTTCAGTTTATGTTTTTTAAGATGAATGCCAAGTAGAAGCAACCCTGTTGAAATTGTACACTGACATTGTCTTGCCAACAAGAGTCCAGTGTCTCTTGCTGATTTAGAAATTATCAAAATAGCAGGCTGTTTTTTGAGATGTGTCTTTATAAGTGTATGGCTCCTCCAATAGATTGATGATGACACTAATTAATTTTCACAGTTGGAATACAAAAGGTATGCATTCAATAAATAAAGTATCTGTAGACAAAGTCTATGACAGTTATTATTTAGCCCCAAGCTTAATCATAAACACCTATATTTACCTAATCTACATATGAGTCAAGAAATATGATTTATGGTTAGAGATGATTTGAATTACTTTAAAATGCTGAAGTTGATATAACTAGTTTGACAGACTCGGCCATCAACAGGTAAAGTTGTGTCCATGGCACTGCCTGTCAGAGATAAAGCCGTGACAAAGGATAAGCCTTAGTTTGATGAGTAACGTTTCAGGGAAAACAAGGTTAATTTTGCTACTTTCAAATTATGCAAATCAGTTGAAAATCGTGAAAATCTCGTCATAAGATATCAACTGTATTGCTTTCATAACCTTGAATTTAAGTTAAAGCACAAATATATGAATCAGCATGGAAATATGCTAAAATATCTCCGAGACCATAATACAAAACATCTGTCACCAGCACTTCAGTCAAGGGAATAAATCAGTGGAGTAAGATATCTTTGGAAGAATTAAAAACCATGTTTGTAATTTTGCATCCTGTGAATAAATAATTGAAGGTATTAAATAGTATATGAATAGCTATGTACCCACTCCAATCCCCGAATATGATGAGCTTGATGATGATAGTACAGGTACATGTAGTGGAGAGTAGGGCTACCTGTAACCTAGTCCAACAAGGCAAGTGATTTTAATAATATAATGAATTCTTGTTTTATCAATTGTTCTGTACTTTTCCCCTTTTGCTAAATCAGGGTTTTTATACTTACATATGGGCTTTGGGAAGTATATTTCCCTGCTGCAGATTAAGGAAGAAGATGTAACCCCGATAACTACATGTAATAGGGGATAAAGGGGAATCTCAACTCTAGGGGAAATATTTTTAAGTTGCCAAACACTCAACCTAACCTCATGTTGGGCAACTTAAGGATCTAACCCCTTGGGTTGATATAGACCAAACACCCAACTCTGTCCCACAGTAGTGCATGGCCTTAGACAATGGTGATGCACCAGACAGTCTAACAGTGAACTGCCTGTCTGTACTTTCTACAGCACTACAGTGACACTAGCTTTTTATTTTTCATTAATTTATTTGTAAAGAAAATATGTATGCTGGATATAATTTTTTTTTAAATGCAAACCACTTTAATAATAAAGTCTGTATTCAAGTTGACAGCAGGGGAATTAATTGAGAAACAGCTATCTGTTTACTTGTGAAATATCCATATGCGTATATCTAAATGCAGTTTTAAGATGTAATATGTGATAGTCACACCAGTAAACATGCTCAACTCATTCACACTTCCAACAGTGCCAGACTCTTGTTACAACTGTTTTGTATGCCTTCCATCCCTTTATACTTAGGCTCTGATCTTGGGCGTTCCCTGTTGTATCAAGTTAACTTATTTGCTTGAGCACTCAAGTGGTAAAATCTACATGTACAGGGGTGCAAATTTCAATCATCCAGATGCAGATATTTAACTCCCTGAACTTGATAGCACAAACACCCATCTGTAAGTTTATACCTGTGCATGTACAGATTTGTCTTTATGCTACGCATACTCTATTATTTTAATCGCATTTTAAAATTCTAGCTTTATAAAAAGCACATTAAAAACCTATTTGAACAGGATTTGATTTCCAATTCTACATGTTTATATTTTACTTTCTTGAGTAATTTCAAATGAGCTACACACAACTACAAATAATATTAACACATCAACTTTTGCAGCTGTTTTCATCCTACACTTTGACAGTGTACATTACAGCCATATGTAGTGCACACGATAATACTTTCTTTTAGTCTTTATCCATTCATGTTATACAGTAACAGTTCCTTGGTTCTCTCTATACAAGTTAGTTTAAACTTGTCAGCAATTATTATGAACATAGCGTAACAAGGATTTGGAAACTCATTCAATTAACTGGTCAATCCATCTTGTCTGGATACAAACTACTTAACATTCATAAAGCATAGACAACAATGACCCAAGTCCTTGTTGCCCTGTCCAGTTACAAACATCTACAGCAACAATTCTCATTACCCTAACATCAAAAGGCACCATTTAGTTTATGCTAAAATCTTCAAAGGTTGATTTTAACATCAGAGGTACATGTATGCTCAAGATATATTATTGTTTCTGGTGATTTTAGAGTCTAACACCAATGATGTCTCAACAGTCACACATTAAAGGTCTAGATCGTTTGTAACTCTACATACAAGATTCCTGGAGACCGATCTGTGCATTTTACATTCACTTTATGAGAACTTGATACAAATCAGGGAGGTTCTATTTTTCAGTCTCACATTTCACTGTGTAAAAAAATGTATATCTTCCACTGAATTTCACTCTGAATTTGTAATTTTGCTGGTATAGCAGTTGTCTTTACTCATTTACTAACATTACACACAACAGAAAGCATGATTTGTACAGATCAGTAAGACCAACAACAGAAAGCATGATTTGTACAGATCAGTTAGGCCAACAACAGAAGGCATGATTTGTACAGATCAGTTAGGCCGACAACAGAAGGCATGATTTGTACAGATCAGTTAGGCCAACAACAGAAGGCATGATTTGAACAGATCAGTTAGGCC
>NW_018404339.1:161654-185673 GCF_002113885.1 Mizuhopecten yessoensis
GCATGATTTGTACAGATCAGTTAGGCCGACAACAGAAGGCATGATTTGTACAGATCAGTTAGGCCAACAACAGAAGGCATGATTTGTACAGATCAGATCAGTTAGGCCGACAACAGAAAGCATGATTTGTACAAATCAGTTAGGCCGACAATAGAAGGCATGATTTGAACAGATCAGTTAGGCCAACAACAGAAGGCATGATTTGTACAGATCAGTTAGGCCGACAACAGAAAGCATGATTTGAACAGATCAGTTAGACCAACAAAAGAAAGCATGATTTGTACAGATCAGTTAGGCCAACAACAGAATGCATGATTTGTACAGATCAGTTAGGCCAATAACTTTTATCAATGGAAAATTCTTCTCACCATTTAGGGTATAACATCACATGATATTTTGAAGCTAAAGCTGATGCTGATGCAATAAATCATACACTTGCTCAGTATCAAGCACATTTTGGTATCACAGGAATGAACAACAATAAGAAACAATTCAACAAAAACTACATTATGTATCTGTACAGAGGAAATTTGTTTGTTTTTAACGCTCATTACTACTATATGTTAGACACCAAAAACAAGTCACAAATCCAAAGACAGCTTACAGCACACTAATGTGGTGGTCATCGGAAGAGCTGGCATAAAAATTGACCATGTGACAATCACATAACCGCTACATGAGAGCCCTTGTGTTATTAGCAATCAAAAGTCAGTGAAATATCATCAAATCTAAAGTGAGCAGCTGGCTGAATGATCGACCATTAATAAAACACGAGATTTTCATGTCCCACACTATGAGCCTATATCAGTGGGATCTGCCTCACACGCCGAGATCTGGCATGTATTGTAACTCAAACACAATGACATACATGTACGACTTAAATAGTTTGGTTAAGACTTAAGTTCAGACGTTTTAGCCACAATTACCTCAAGGTTCTCCTGGAAATGGTTAATCAGCGACTTACCTTCCTCCCAGCTGGCATTGAAGCCAGACAGTTGAATGCTATCATCTGATTTGAAAATGACTAAAAGTATATTATTGGACGAAAGCTTGACTTCTGGTATGTCAGCGCCTGAAAGTCTACCGACCAGCGGTTCATTTAAGGTGCTCCCATCATAGATTTCTACTACATCATTCAGCTCTTCTATCTCGAAGCTGTCAAACTGGAAACAGAAAAAGTCATTTAGCGATGTATTCTACAGAAGTGCAACACCTTCACCACTTACAGTACCACAAAACTTTACTCAAAACTATACAAACTGCTCACCAACCTTACTCAAAACTATACATACTGCTCACCAACCTTACTCAAAATTATACATACTGCTCACCAACCTTACTCAAAATGTATACATACTGCTCACCAACCTTACTCAAAACTATACATACTGCTCACCAACCTTACTCAAAATGTATACATACTGCTCACCAACCTTACTCAAAATGTATACATACTGCTCACCAACCTTACTCAAAATGTATACATACTGCTCACCAACCTTACTCAAAATGTATACATACTGCTCACCAACCTTACTCAAAATGTATACATACTGCTCACCAACCTTACTCAAAATGTATACATACTGCTCACCAACCTTACTCAAAATGTATACATACTGCTCACCAACCTTACTCAAAATGTATACATACTGCTCACCAACCTTACTCAAAATGTATACATACTGCTCACCAACCTTACTCAAAATGTATACATACTGCTCACCAACCTTACTCAAAATGTATACATACTGCTCACCAACCTTACTCAAAATGTATACATACTGCTCACCAACCTTACTCAAAATGTATACATACTGCTCACCAACCTTACTCAAAATGTATACATACTGCTCACCAACCTTACTCAAAATGTATACATACTGCTCACCAACCTTACTCAAAATGTATACATACTGCTCACCAACCTTACTCAAAATGTATACATACTGCTCACCAACCTTACTCAAAATGTATACGTACTGCTCACCAACCTTACTCAAAATGTATACATGCTGCTCACCAACCTTACTCAAAATTATACGTACTGCTCATCAACCTTACTCAAAATGTATACATACTGCTCACCAACCTTACTCAAAATGTATACATGCTGCTCACCAACCTTACTGAAAATGTATACATGCTGCTCAACAACCTTACTCAAAATTATACATACTGCTCACCAACCTTACTCAAAATTATACATACTGCTCACCAACCTCACTCAAAATGTATACATGCTGCTCACCAACCTTACTCAAAATGTATACATGCTGCTCACCAACCTTACTCAAAATTATACATGCTGCTCACAAACCTTACTCAAAAATTATAAATACTGCTCACAGACCTTATACAAAAAATATTCGTACTGCTCACCAACCTTACTCAAAATTATACATAAAGCTACCCAACCTTACTCAAAAATTATACGTACTGCTCACCAACCTTACTCAAAATGTATACATGCTGCTCACCAACCTTACTCAAAAATTATACATTCTGCTCACAAACCTTATACAAAAATTATTCATACTGCTCACCAACCTTACTCAAAATTATACATAAAGCTAACCAACCTTACTCAAAAATTATAAATACTGCTCACCAACCTTACTCAAAATTATACATAAAGCTCACCAACCTTACTCAAAATTATACATAAAGCTCACCAACCTTACTCAAAAATTATAAATACTGCTCACGAACCTTACTCAAACATTATAAATATTGCCCACCAACCTTACTCAAAATTATACATAAAGCTCACCAACCTTACTCAAAATTATACATAAAGCTCACAAACCTTATTCAAAAATTATATATATACTGCTCACCAACCTTACTCAAAAATTATATATACTGCTCACCAACCTTACTCAAAAACTATACATACTGCTCACCAACCTTACTCAAAATGTATACATACTGCTTACCAACCTTACTGAAACATTATACATACTGCTCACCAACCTTACTCAAAAATTATATATATACTGCTCACCAACCTTACTCAAAAATTATACGCACTGCTCACCAACCTTACTCAAACATTATACGTACTGCTCACCAACCTTACTTAAAATTATACATACTGCTCACAAATCTTACTCAAAAATTATGTATACTCCTCACCAACCTTACTCAAAAATTGAGCATCCTTATACAACTTGTACTTCACCTACTAAACTGAAGAGTTCCTGCAATTGACACAGCAAATATAGTTGTGCATACACAAAGCCTGCTGCTTTAAAGATTTGACGAACAGCAGCGACTATACAATTCATACTTAATGTAGTTAACATATTTTACATGGTAGGAATACTACTCTATTTGTGATGTTGTTAAAAAAGAATCAACGGACCAGGCAAAGTACTCAGTCTCCTCCTGATGCTTCTTGTAAAACATTTATGAAAATACTGAATGTTAAAGTGATAAAGGACATAAATTTGTACTATATTACTCAGCAAAGTTGACTTATTTCTTGGACGTGGTTAGAAGGGGAAGAAGACCGTCATACTTCACAGCTAGTTGAAGGAATACATTGATACCTTTGAAAAAACTATTTAATTGAATTGGGATTGCCTCTCTTAATTCGTCCATAGTATTTTCTTTATCAATCATACAAATTAATTGTATAAGGAATGTCACCCTTTACACATATTCCAATTCATCTAATACCATTAAAACTAATGCAACATAAAATGAACAGAAGTACCAACAGGACGATACCATTATGTGGGTTCCATCAAAGGTGAACGAATAAGAATTCATAAATTACTGTCAAACTTCTCTATTTAACCACATTCTACAAAGAAATAATAAAGTTTGAATAGGGACAGAAATTTCCAAATACCTGAAAAGTACCTACCTTTAATTGTATTTTGGTACCTATGGATGATTCTATACTCCAGTGACATGATGACAATTTCGGGTATGATTGTGGAAAGTTTGGCGAATGGAATGTTTTTTGTGTTCCTTGGAGATGACCACCACATGTGGCTGAAAAGAGAGAAAATAAATGATTAGTTAATTCGAGTATTAAATTAATGCATCATACCTTTTTATGAAACATTTTCAAAAGTATGGGTCAAAGGTCAAGTCATAGGTCACAGTTACCTAATTCTTGCAATCTGCACTCCGCCATCCCATGATGTCCTTGTACACCAAATCTGGGTACTCCAGGTGAAAAAGTATAGAAGATATGCCCCGGACAAACTTTATCAAAAGTTAAGGTAAAAGCATAGGATTTTCAAATTTGGCAAAACCCAGATTTGAAAACCCCTCGGGTGGAATTTCCCTATACTACACCCATGGGCATGAAAGAGTCTTAAAATATTACTGTTTTTGCATCAGTAAAGCAGTCAGGTATTAGCTGTGTGCACAACACAACATGAGTATGGAGTGTTAGGGCGACACCAGAAATGTCTCTAGGACAATCATCATTACGGTTAATACCTGCTACATAGTGCATGTCAGTGTGGCCCAGTGTGATATAAACAAACCTGACATGTGGCCTTCCTAATGACACCAACACTGTCAGCCCTCATTAACAACCCAGACCTCGACACTCCCCTAGTAAATTTTCTCTATTTTTGAATCATGTGTTTCTTTATCTCTCCATTTTAAAGAATTTCTTTCTTGTACATTTATGCACACAAATGTTTTTTATTCAATTGATAAATTTTCATATTATTTTCATTTGTACACATGTGAAGCAGATTGTAGATTTCACCTGAAAACATGGTAGAAATTATTCACCAATGATTTTCCTCAAGAGGAGATCATTTAAAGGGGATAGATCCCCTTTCTGGGGGTTGACATCTGTGGTGCCACTTCTACACCTTTTTGACATTAGTATGTGTTACAAACGAGCACTTGCATCATTGAATATTGTATAAAGGTCAGGTGTATCAATTTATTTCAAACTATAAACTACATTGAGTGAGAGTCCTACAGTAATTGATACCTCATTTACACCTACAGTGCTCTAAAGCCAAATTAACGTAACTGTTACAATCATGTATTATAACCTTTTCACAAAGTAAAAACCCAAGCTAAATATTACAGCTATTGATTAGGTGTTCTATAGGCCGTACACCTGACAGTTAACACAGTAGATACTAGGAGCCTTAATTATAACAGGATAATTACATTACCTCTGCCCCTCCCTGTGTGCTGGGAAACATATGCTACCCCACCTGTGCTGGAGCTGTGCACTTAAACCTTTTGTTTTGTATCCAATTGTGCAAAGATTTTACTAAACTTTGAACTTATCAAAGTTTTATCAAAATTTGATCATATTTGATTAAGTTTATATTGTTGGATTCTGTCCACCAATCAAATCAGAGCACATTATGCTTTATAATGATGCATGAATGTTGCTTCATACTTAGCCTCAGTCTTTGTATATTTAAATGCTTCAAGATTCATCAAAATCCAACAAAGCAAGTTATCTTCATGATTTGTGGAACAGTGAAAACACTCCCCATACCATAAGGGAAAGTGGCAGTACTTTGGTCAAAATTTCAAAAACAAAAACAAATACAAATAAGACATAACCAACCAGTTCAACCAAACCCTATCCATCAAAATCAAGATTAAATCAGACAAGCACACCGCTCCTTACAGTACTGATCATGTGTACAAAGTTGATCACTTAAAAGCACTTAAAATCTGTGTTATTTATTACAAGAGGCCCATGGGCCTTAACGGTCTCCTGAGTCCTACAGTATTTATTTTTGTTGTTGAAATATGTACCAATTTGAGTAAAAAATAGTTAAGTATAATGTTAACTTAACTTTGTCAGGACCATGAGCTGATCATTCCTAGACCGATTTTAAATAAGATCAGCCTATTAGAAATTGTTTTTAAGTTTAGAATAGGTATTTACAAAATAGCGGCTGTGGTGGCCATATTGGATTTCTGATTGACCTGAAAAATAACAACACTTTGTCAGGACCATGAGGCGATCATTCCTACCAACTTTCAGTTCAATCGGCCCAGCAGAACTTGACTTTAAGTTTGAAATGTAAAATGTTAACGGACGACGGACGACGACGACGGACGAAAACGGATAGCAATAGGTCACTTGAGCTAAAGCTCAGGTGACCTAATAATGTACATTTACTTCTTCTAAGCGAGACCAAGACCTAAATAATGTTGTATTTGATATGCCAAATGGCCTTGCTAAGTGACCTTGCTTAGTCAGATGGAAGGTAAATCATTGTCATACACAGCTTTCCATAAATCAACTCAAGTTGTCTTAAAGCTTGTTTTGAGGGAACAAATTCCATATCACCTTCATTAGATCTGACACTACCGGGTAGTTCTCTTGTCTATGTATCTGGTAGGCAATAATCTCACTGCTGCTTCCTAACATCCAGGCCAGCATTCCTTAGTGACAGGTGAAAATCTACTTGCCATGTTCCTGCTTGTAAGTGTTAAACCAGAGACTGGATTAGATGCATCCTATGAAGGGAGGTGTTTATGATGGAGGTTTGGGACTGCCAGGTCTAAATTTAGTCTTAATGGTTATACCAAGAAAATGTAGCATGATTTCAAAGATGTCCCAAAAATCAGAGGATACATTTTAACCATTTTAAGAAACAGACCGCAGATATCAACTCTTCTATCCACCACTGAAAGTAGATGAGTATGCAATAAATGTCTCATGTTTAACCAATTAACTACAATAATTTTACCTCTACAATTTTGTTCATCCGACTCGTCGGCACAGTCTTTCTTTCCGTCACACACAGATGAGTTGCTGATACACCTACTACCATCCTTGCACCGGAAATGATCTATAACACACGCATTACTCTCACACACAAAAGGTAGACGATCCTCACATCTACCCAACCCCCACCGGTACTTTCCATACTGTGTGGGGAGCAGGCTGATAGAACAGCATTGCCTGATACCTGTCAACAGAAAACATACATTGTTAAACATTGTTTTTTAAATCTATCTGGAAGTTAAGAGTAAAATTGCATGTATCTGATCCGGTAGACTGTAAGTTCATTTTATAAGAATCAAGAAAAACCATGACCATACTGAAAAGGGCTGTGAGAGACACTGCTCTGTATCCTCATACAAGTATGAACTATAACAACAGTAATACTAAAATGCATTAGAAAACCAGGGTTGTATATATATGATTGTAAAATTGTTTATTTGTTAACAATTGGAAAAATGTACGGAGGTAAACTGTTGTATCACCAAAAATTTACAACAGAATTTACATTGTATCTATGAATGACAAAACACTGTTTTACAATAGAAAGTACACAAATTACATACAATCGATAAAATATAGTCTGATGATTGGGATAGCGTTGTGGTACAAATGGGAGAATATTGTATAATTATATCTCTCAGAGAACTTTATATCAAAATTACAAAGTTAAAGAACATATATTGTAAACTGTTTATACTGCATTATACATAATGTACAAGACAAGGTTAGAGAGATGACGTAAGGGTTGTATCTAATATACTGTGTGTAAACAAGGACAGAGGGATCACACACAGTAGTAAACACTGCCTGGTTAGGTTGCTTTGATCTGCTATTTATTGCTGAATGGAAGTGTAGCCTTGGATTATTAGTAAACTAACACCTGTTAAGTAATGGTACATAAAGAAGTCTGGCTATGTGGAAATATCCTGTTTCTATTTTTTAGTAATTTATTACCACTTAAACGGTCTGTTATTCAGTATTCTAACAAACAATTATTCAATATTAATTCCAACACATAATTTATAGGATCACCTTTCACTTAGAAATAATTAATGTCTTAGAAGGTCAAAACCACAAACAAATAAAATGACAGGGCTGACATTCCAAGTTATTTTGAGTAGAAAAATATGTGTTCATATCAGACCCACACACAACAGAACAATTACCGTCAACATTCAGCAGGACGGCTGTAACAAAATCACAATACTGGAGACCTTGTCCACCTCCTTACACCCTATTTACTCAAACAATTATATAATTACTAATAATTACCACACAAAATGTCCTCCCATTCCAAGCTGACCATACTGTTAGTGTTACTGCTAGTTTTGCACCATGAATTTTTATTTTTAATCATTTGAATTATCCACGAATGTTAGTATAGAAGGTTTGTAATATAAAAGCTTCCTTGTTTGGCAGAACCTGTTACAGGTAAAATAATGTATGCAAGATAGGATGGTGTGACAGGTATGATCTTTGTAGGCTGAGAAACCATCGGTCTAACATTCTTCTCGTGAAGCCTATTAAGGAAATGTACTGTATTTCCATACACTGTTTATATACACAGTATGAAAATAAACTTTATCTATTTTACAACAATTATGAAACAAGTTATTTCAACTTTTATTAATCACTCTTGTTGGCCTGGATGTTAGTGCACAGAGGGTCTATCTGTGGGAGGAAACCAGAGTACCCAGAGAAAATCCACGTGGTCGGGCAGGTGACCCCATACCTTTTCACGTTCGATTGGAAAATCGAACCCTGACTGCCTTGGTAAAAGGCAAGTGTACATGTGCTATCCACTGCATCACCCGACACAGTATTGAGACCTGTAACAATAGGTGATTTACCTAATTGAAAGACTAATGGTTGATGGAGGGACCAGAATCCCTCTTTAGCCTGTGCTAGCTGTCCATTTGTCCACAAAAACTCTCCATACTCATCTTGATACAATCCTGCAACAGAAATAACCAAATTTTGGATTTCATAATGATTCGGCTGCTGAACTACTCAGTAGTGAAGCAGACGTAAAACCAATCAATCAATCAATACTTACCTTATTAAAGCTTATCAGAGTTGTTGGTGTGATTCAAACTACATAACTGTTTTGTTCCCATTTAAGCAAATAATACTGTAAGCATAGATTAAAATGTCAATCTTACCAAGCACAGTTCCATAATGTCACATAACATAATAATGTTGAGAAGACAATCTGCTGCCAAGGCATGTACATATTATACACTTAACGTAAGTACATACTTACATATATAGTTACATGAACATACAAATGTACTTAATGACACTTAATTCTTTATAAAGAACAATGAATATTGGAAAAAAATCACTTCGTGAATTATTCTTGTGCAATATAATAATTTTCACATTACTTTTTACAATTTTAGTTAGATTAAAAAAGAAACAATTACCGATCCAGATTTTCGTTATTGGCTCAAAGACACTGTTGGTGTTATTTCTGGATTCCAAGCTGCTGACTGCTACAGCGATCTCATCACCATAGAGCTGGTTGTAATTAAACCCACTAATCCTCAACAGATTACCACCATATCTGAAATATAAAGATGTCATACCTAGATATCCTTAATACAGCATCATGAACCCCCATAGTACTATACACTCCCCGCTCCAACACATAGCTGCACTTTCTATTATGCACAATCTGACTTCAGGATAATATTCTATCAACATTTTACAGCATTCACATTGAAGTTCATTATAAAGGACTTCTTTTCTATCTTCAATGGACATAAAAGTTGTTTTTCAATCAGTTAATTATGAATACCAAAATGATGCTTAACTCTTAAACCTGTTAAGTTTTGAAGAGAAAGTCTGTTAATGTTATGAATGAGAAATGTTGGGCCTTAGGATGAACTAGTAAATTTTTAACTTTCATATAAGATGTTGGTTTTGTAAATTATTTTTGCCAATTACGCTAACTGACGAGCAGTACTATTGCTAAATACCAGAAACAATGACATCCAGCAAAACACATTAATGATTTGAATCACTTATTTAATTCAATATTATCATAAATCAGTTACATGTGTTTAATTCAATATGGCTCATCATAAATCAGTTACATGTATTTAATTCAATATGGCTTATCATAAAATATATCATAAGTTAAGATATTTATTAACCATCTGTTTTTTACCATTTCCCCAAATAAAATCAGTACATAATCATTGCTGAGGATTTCAAATCCTATTGATTGACATCTGTCAAAAACAGAAATTCATCTGAATTTGAAGAATTACTGTCACAGCAAATGGCAAGTGAATCAATAAATTTAAACTGAACAACTTTGGTAAAAAAAAATGTAATTTATATTATTAATTATAACGTTATAAATCAGTTATTTTTGCCTTCCTATGGTATACAACATCTGCCCCTTGGCATGGTAAAATCACTAATATTTCACCTAGGCCTTGTGCATTATAATACATAGTCATTTAGCAGCACCTTAGGTCAATATTTTTTACACTATTAACTATATGTGAAGGTATTGGATAACAGTAAAATTCAAAAATTCTTCAGACCTTCGATTCTAATCACCGATCACCAATCCCATGAGTAAGGCTGTGTATGGGGGGTGTGAGTGAGGATGTGTATGGGGGACATGAGTGAGGATGTGTATTGGGACATGAATGAGGATGTGTATGGGAACATGAGTGAGGATGTGTATGGGGGTCATGAGTGAGGATGTGTATACGGGACATGAGTGAGGATGTGTATGGGGGGACATGAGTGAGGATGTGTATGGGGACATAAGTGAGGATGCTTATGGGGGTCATGAGTGAGGATGTGTATGGGGACATGAGTGAGGATGTGTATGAGGGGACATGAGTGAGGATGTGTATGGGGACATAAGTGAGGATGTGTATGGGGACATGAGTGAGGATGTGTATGGGGACATTAGTGAGGATGTGTATGCGGGGACATGAGTGAGGATGTATGTGTATGGGGACATAAGAGAGGATGTGTATGGGGGACATGGGGGAGGATGTGTTTGGGGACATTAGTGATGATGTGTATGGGGACATAAGAGAGGATGTGTATGGGGACATTAGTGAGGATGTGTATGCGGGGACATGAGGGAGGATGTGTATGTGGGACATGAATGAGGATGTGTAAGGGGGGTCATGAGTGAGGATTTGTATGGGGACATGAGTGAGGATGTGTATGGGGGACATGAGTGAGAATGTGTATGGGGACATGAGTAAGGATGTGTATGGTGACATGAGTGAGGATGTGTATGGGGGACATGAGTGAGGATGTGTATGGGGGGACATGAGTGAGGATGTGTATGCGGGACATGAGTGAGGATGTGTATGCGGGACATGAGTGAGGATGTGTATGTGGGACATGAGTGAGGATTTGTATTTGGGCATGAGTGAGGATGAGTATGGGGGACATGAATGAGGATGTCTATGGGGACATGACTGAGGATGTGTATGGGGACATGAGTGAGGATGTGTATGGGGACATGGTTGAGGATGTGTATGGGGACATGAGTGAGGATTTGTATGGGGACATGATTGAGGATGTGTATGGGGACATGAGTGAGGATGTGTATGGGGACACTGTGTATGCGGGACATGAGTGAGGATATGTATGGGGACATGAGTGAGGATATGTATGGGGACATGAGTGAGGATGTGTTATGGGGACATGAGTGAGGATGTGTATGGGGACATGGTTGAGGATGTGTATGGGGACATGAGTGAGGATGTGTACGGGGACATGAGTGAGGATGTGTATGGGGACATAAGTGAGGATGTGTATGGGGACATGAGTGAGGATTTGTATGGGGGGCATGAGTGAGGATGGTAGGAAGATAGGGACATGAGTGAGGATGTGTATGGGGACATTAGTGAGGATGTGTATGCGGGACATGAGTGAGGATGTGTATGCGGGACCTGAGTGAGGATGTGTATGTGGGACATGAGTGAGGATGTGTATGAGGGACATGAGTGAGGATTTGTATGGGGGGCATGAGTGAGGATGTGTATGTGGGACATGAGTGAGGATGTGTATGAGGGACATGAGTGAGGATTTGTATGGGGGGCATGAGTGAGGATGGTAGGAAGATAGGGACATGAGTGAGGATGTGTATGGGGACACGAGTGAGGATATGAGTGAGGATGTGTATGGGGACATGAGTGAGGAGGATGTGTATGGGGGGACATGAGTGAGGATGTGTATGAGGACAAGACTGAGGATGTGTATGGGGACATGAGTGAGGATGTGTATGTGTACATGATTTAGGATGTGTATGGGGGACATGAGTGAGGATTTGTATGGGGGGCATGAGTGAGGATGGTAGGAAGATAGGGACATGAGTGAGGATGTGTATGGGGACATGATTGAGGATGTGGATGGGGACATGAGTGAGAATGTGTATGGAGACATGAGTGAGGATATGTATGGGGACATGAGTGAGGATGTGTATGTTGACATGATTGAGGATGTGTATGGGGACATGAGTGAGGATGTGTATGGGGCCATGAGTGAGGATGTGTATGGGGACATGATTGAGGATGTGTATGGGGGGCATGAGTGAGGATGTGTAGGGGGACATGAGTGAGGATGTGTATGGGGGGACATGAGGGAGGATGTGTATGCGGGACATGAGTGAGGATGTGTATGGGGGGACATGAGGGAGGATGTGTATGCGGGACATGAGTGAGGATGTGTATGCGGGACCTGAGTGAGGATGTGTATGTGGGACATGAGAGAGGATGTGTATGGGGGACATGAGTGAGGATTTGTATTTGGGCATGAGTGAGGATGAGTATGGGGGACATGAGTGAGGATGTGTATGTGGGACATGAGTAAGGATTTGTATTTGGGCATGAGTGAGGATGAGTATGGGGGGATGTGTATGGGGACATGATTGAGGATGTGTATGGGGGGCATGAGTGAGGATGTGTAGGGGGACATGAGTGAGGATGTGTACGGGGACATGAGTGAGGATGTGTATGGGGACACTGTGTATGCGGGACATGAGTGAGGATATGTATGGGGACATGAGTGAGGATGTGTATGGGGCCATGAGTGAGGATGTGTATGGGGACATGAGTGAGGATTTGTATGGGGGGCATGAGGGAGGATGGGTATGGGGGACATGAGTGAGGATGTGTATGTGGGACATGAGTGAGGATGTGTATGAGGGACATGAGTGAGGATTTGTATGGGGGGCATGAGTGAGGATGGTAGGAAGATAGGGACATGAGTGAGGATGTGTATGGGGACACGAGTGAGGATATGTAAGCGGGACATTAGTGAGGATGTGTATGGGGGACATGAGTGAGGATTTGTATGGGGGGCATGAGTGAGGATGTGTATGGGGGACATGAATGAGGATGTGTTACGGGGGACATGAGTGAGGATGTGTTTGCGGGACATGAGTGAGGATGTGTATGAAGACAAGACTGAGGATGTGTATGGGGACATGAGTGAGGATGTGTATGGGGGACATGAGTGAGGATGTGTATGGGGGGACATGAGTGAGGATGTGTATGGGGGGACATGAGTGGGGATGTGTATGCGGGACATGAGTGAGGATGTGTATGTGGGACATGAGTGAGGATGTGTATGGGGGACATGAGTGAGGATTTGTATTTGGGCATGAGTGAGGATGTGTATGGGGGACATGAATGAGGATGTGTATGGGGGGACATGAGTGAGGATGTGTATGCGGGACATGAGTGAGGATGTGTATGGGGGACATGAGCGAGGATGTGTATGGGGACACGAGTGAGGATATGTATGGGGGACATGAGTGAGGATGGGTATGGGGGACATGAGTGAGGATGTGTATGGGGACACGAGTGAGGATATGTATGGGGGACATGAGTGAGGATATAATTTCATTTGTCAATCTTTTAATTATGAAATCATGTAACAATACTTTGTGCCAACACCTTCCATTGTAAATACTTATGTTATAATTCAAGGCGATTGTTGACCTATATCAGAAACACAATCTGATTAAAATCATGTTACATGGCTTCGTTAACTTCGTACTACGCCTGAACACCTGAGTGTGCCGCGGTCAGGGTCACGTTCAGTTGACCTTTATATTTATAAAAACTCATTAAATTTCGACCAATCAGAGACCCTCTTTTAAAAGGGTGCTCGTAGTTGTAACAAATATATCGGACATTGATGAGAATGATGCGAAAGTTATGAAGTTATTTAAGATCAATCGTCTGAAACCCGAACAATAAAATATACTCGAAGCTTTATTAGAGAAGAAAGACTGTATGGCGGTGTTGCCTATGCAATTATTACTCAATGGGTATGTTTTCCTTGGCATCCTAGAAATGTCAGTTCCCGCCGCCATATTTGTTTTGAAAAACTAATCTGTTCGATACCCCTCGCTATTTATCTATCAACCATGATATTCCGATTTGCTGGCAAACTTTTGCCAGCGCGCCTCTGATTGGTTCATCTAAAAGGCACTTGAACGTGAGCCTGACCGCGGCACATTCAGATACATGTTCAGGCGGAGCTATGTAACATATGATTTTAATCAGATTGTCAGAAACAGGAATTATGTATTTCTAAGAGAAGCATATGATTTTCTATAAACATGTATAATATAAAAGTATGTGAGGAAAAGGAAGTGAACTCGTGATTCCTGGTTATCATGTGTATGAGCAGTCAAGGAACATGAAGGTAAAATACTGCCTTGCTTACTGGCAAGTGGCAAGCTACCTTTTTCAGATCTAGAGTTAGGCAACATCAAGCATGGTCAGTGGCTGGATGGGTGCCCGCTTGCATGCTTCATTTATCTAACCCTCATTAGTTAATTTTGAAAGTGTAAAAAGATACTTGGTAAACCTGGATTATTTACATAATCTGAAAATTAATTAACTTGACTATAATAAACATGATTAACCAGCCAGCACCAATGTATACGTGAGGACCATTAAATTAGTTTACATTTAGGGACGTATAGCGGGTACCATTACCTATTGTGTATTTGTAATAGCAGACAGGTTCTGTACAGAACATCCTCTACTTCAGATGTCAACTTTTAAGATAATTTGAAAGAAGAAACTACAGACAGCAGACAGACTTCCAAGAAATCATAATTAATTCCATAACCTAAATGGGCTCTCCCCCCCCCCTAGGTAAAATCTGGATAAATCATAATTAATTCCATAATCTAAACGCTCCCTCCTCAGACCAGGTGGATAAAATAGGGATAAATCATAATTTCATTATCTAAATAATCTCTCCCTTCTTCAACCAGGTGGGTAAAACAGACTAAGCCATATCAGAAATGTGTGTTAAACAGATGTTGGATGTGATAGGCTTTATCTAAGTAGGGTGGAGCTGTACAGGAGCAGTGGTGTACCCATCCACAGTAACTCAGGTCAACAGCCAGGTTCTAATGCATACACATATACTGTATAAATATATCTGATAACAACCATATATACCGCTAGTTTATATTTTCAGTGATGAATCATGCTAGGAACAAATAGTTGTTACCATAATCTTATACAAATATGAAATGATCTAAAAATTAATAGAAATTTTTGGCACTATCATCGTTAATGATATGACTGTTTGCATTACATGTGCACAGATTGTAGTGATAATTTACTGATAAAGGTTCACTCAGCTCTGTCCTAGCTAGTACATGTAGAGGTGGGGACGAAAGGTTAACAAGTATGTACTGTGTGCATGTGTACACAACTCAGCTGACCTTCCTGCAATCAAGTATCCAGGGTGTGAGAAACATAATCTGGTTATGGGACTTGTTCGCTGGAAAGTTCAGATGGCTTTTAATGGTTGTTGACAGCAATGACAATGACTCTTGATAATATAATTAAGGAAGAATTAAAGTAAAGTTCTGTTAGGAAATTTAATTTCAAATCTGTATTGTTAAGATAACAAGAGGCTCAATGGGGTCGTATCGCTCACCTGGTATTAATCTCACACTTGTAACATTAAAAGTGATCTTTAATAAAGCTATAGGCAAAATATCAGTATTTATGACTATAAGTTATTCAAAAGAATCTGTTAAAAGATTTAAAATCATTTGACCCATGTGACCTTGAAAGTTGAACAAGGTCATTACGTTTAACAAACTTTATAGCCCTTCATCGCGGCATGTAACTTGCAAAATATCACCACCCTAGACCTTATGTTTATTGAGATTAGGTCATTTAAATGTTTATACATATTTGGCTAAATGTGACCTTGAAAGTGGGTCAAGGTCATTCAAATGAAAAAGCTTGATAGCCCTTTATCCAAGCACACTACTAACCAAATATCAATATTCTAGGCCTTATGGTTATTCAGAAGAAGTTGTTTAAAGTGTTAAACATATTTGACCCCTGTGACCCTGTATATTATTCAAGATCATTCATTTGAACAAACTTGGTAGCCCTTCATCCCAGCATGCTACTGGCCAGGCCAAGTGAGCTAAAAACATGTGATGGGAATGGAATGTAATTAAAGGTTGATCAACAGAAGTTCTAAATTCATCGTAACTAATCCTTTTACTGATCTTTTTAAAAAGGGAATGTCTTGAAACTTTGAAATGGATTTTCCTTAAACATTTCAAAATAGCAATATCTGGGTGAAGTCTCCCTTGATTTAAATATTTCGTAACTTTTCAATCCATCTACAGTTGATATCTGCAGTGGAGACCCACTAACTTATCTGCAGTAAATTAAGACTCATTAAGTTATCTACAGGGGAGACTCTTAGTAATATCTGGGTGAAGTTTCCCTTGATTTAAATATTTCGTAACTTTTCAATCCATCTACAGTTGATATCTGCAGTGGAGACCCATTAACTTATCTGCAGTAAAGACTCATTAAGTTATCTACAGGGGAGACTCAATTAACTTACCTACTCACTGTATAGAAAAATTTAACTTCTGACTGTATAGATACTCATAAATTTAACTTCTGACTGTAAAGATAGTCATGAATTTAACTTCTGACTGTAAAGATACTTATAAAGTTAACTTCTGAGAAGACTCAAGAATGGAACTCGTTTATTTATCTTCAGTGGAAAGTCATTATTCTGAAAATCAGACATCAGGGAAAGGAATTACTATAATTCCCTTTAATTTATCCAGCAATTTGTTTTTATTTCAGAAGTTACCCATTAACTTATCTGCAGTAAAGACTCATTAAGTTATCTACAGGGGAGACTCAATTAACTTACCTACTCACTGTATAGAAAACCTCAACTTCTGACTGTATATATACTCATAAATTTAACTTATGACTGTATAGATACTTCTAAATTTACCTTCTGACTGTAAAGATAATCATAAATTTAACTTATGACTGTATAGATACTTCTAAATTTACCTTCTGACTGTAAAGATAGTCATGAATTTAACTTCTGACTGTAAAGATCTTCATAAATTTAACTTATGACTGTATAGATACTTATAAATTTAACTTCTGCCTGTATAGATACTCATAAATTAAACTTCTGACTGTAAAGATAATCATAAATTTAACTTATGACTGTATAGATACTTATAAAGTTAACTTCTGACTGTAAAGATACTTATAAAGTTAACTTCTGAGAACACTCAAGAATTGACCTAGTTTATTTATCTTCAGTGGAAAGTCATTATTCTGAAAATCAGACATCAGGGAACGGAATTACTATAATTCCCTTTAATTTATCCAGCAATTTGTTTTTATTTCAGAAGTTACCCATTAACTTATCTGCAGTAAAGACTCATTCAGTTATCTACAGGGGAGACTCAATTAACTTAGCTACTCACTGTATAGAAAACCTCAACTTCTGACTGTATAGATACTTCTAAATTTACCTTCTGACTGTAAAGATCTTCATAAATTTAACTTATGACTGTATAGATACTTCTAAATTTACCTTCTGACTGTAAAGATACTCAAAAATTTAACTTCTGACTGTATAGATACTCATAAATTAAACTTCTGACTGTAAAGATAATCATAAATTTAACTTATGACTGTATAGATACTTCTAAATTTACCTTCTGACTGTAAAGATAATCATAAATTTAACTTATGACTGTATAGATACTTCTAAATTTACCTTCTGACTGTAAAGAAACTCATAAATTTAACTTATGACTGTATAGATACTTATAAATTTAACTTCTGCCTGTATAGATACTCATAAAGTTAACTTCTGACTGTATAGAAACTTATAAATTTAACTGCTGACTGTATAGATACTTCTAAATTTACCTTCTGACTGTAAAGATAATCATAAATTTAACTTCTGACTGTAAAGATACTCATAAAGTTAACTTCTGAGAAGACTCAAGAATTGAACTCGTTTATTTATCTTCAGTGGAAAGTCATTATTCTGTAAATCAGACATCAGGGAACGGAATTACTATAATTCCCTTTAATTTATCCAGCAATTTGTTTTTATTTCAGAAGTTTGTAGGGTTTGACAGACACACTGATGCAATTGTCAAGCGATTTTTTTGTGGAATGGCCTTGACATTTTAAATGTGTCTATCAAATTAGTTATTAGTAACTAAACAAAATGTGAATACCTTTTACAGGAGTCCTGTGCATCAGCAAATGTGATTTTCCTTGTGTCCACATATAGACACTTTGTACCAACCTTTCTCCAGCCTACAAATAAACAATTTAATCATTACTACAAGATTAATGCAAAAGTTTGTATAGATCTATTATATACAATTCAAACCAACATCAACATCAGCAAACTTAAGGGTCCAGTGGCCAATACAGGGTTTTTGAGGGGACCTACACATAGGCTACCGTGGCTTATCTAGGATTTCTAAAATAAGTTCACCCACCTTCCCCTCACACCTTTTTCTCTCTCTATGCTTTTCTCTCATGAATCTTTCTTTCTCTCTCCTTTTTCTCACTCTTCTTTTCTCTCTAAACAACTTTCCTTCACTCTTCCTGGTCTTTCTAAAAACTGTTTTCTCACTCATCCCTTCTTTCTCAGCCTCTTTATACCTCTTCTATTTTCACCAAAGCTATATTCTCTTTCCCCTTTTAATTAAGGATCTCTAAATTTTGAGCATATTCCTATTTTCTGATGATCATCTGAAAAAACAGCTCAATAGATGCCATTTAAAACAAAGGTGTTTTTTCCCCTAGTTTGTACATACCAACATTTTATTTAAGCATTTAATTCCTTGTAAGCATAATCTCCCCCATGAGCATTTCAAAAAGTTGGAAGCATGAGTTGCCATTGTGTGGTGGCAGTTTTTGGCATATCTGTTGAGGGAGGGATACTTGCCTAGTGTTGTTCTAAACCCATTCAATTACTTTTTAAACTCAATCCCTTATTGAAACAGGTTAGCTTATAATAATTACAACTTCAAAAGGGGAAAAAAATAACAAGGATTACTATTATTAATATTATTTTCAAAACACTTGAATTCAATAATGACTTTAATAGTTATTTAGATAAGAAATTGTCATACTGCCTCAGATACATGTACTATACCTCTTTACTTACCTTCAGGGCAGGTTAACCAAACAATATCCTTTTGGTATAAAGGTAGATTGAATTCGTAATTTGGAGTCTGAAAAATAAAATGTCTGGGTTAAATACCAAGCAGACCTCGACCTGTGTAACAGTTAAACAGGCAAATTCTTGTTTTTAAGGAAATCAGACTTTTGTTCCCATCAACTTGAACAAAGATAGATTACATCTATACAGCAAATTCATATTAAAATCAACCTATTAAATTACATCTATAGAAAACCAACTTAAGTCCCATACTGTTTGTTATAAAATATATTGCATTGTAGTAACACAGTATAGTTAAAATGTAGTGTGAAATTCTTTATCCATTATACAGAATTTCAGAAGTAAGATTATATATGAGATATATGCTTTATTCTAGGTATTGTTCATTTCATCAAGAAAGATTTATAATGTTTTCAATTGCTTTATATTGAATTTCCAGATCGTTTTAACTATTTAAATTTCAACCACTCAGAGTCTTGACAGATCTGATAGTATGTGTCTCTGTACAGAAAGAACATTAGAGGTTCCTGAGGGGGTCAAACAAAACATTTTGAACTTAAGTCTATACCAGAATCACCAAATGAATGTTTTGGTCACAGATAGAGTAACATGTATTATTTGCCTTTTACCTGAATAAATATTATTATCATTTTTATTATTATTGTTAACATTGTTTTAGTCTTTAATTTTACCTGCAATCATTTCCTTTCTGCTATATTTTTTAATCACAACAAAACGGTTTGCATACATTATAGGAATACATCCATTTAGCCTACTAAAAATAAAGAAAGAAATTCATAGAACAGAAAAGGACACCATACTTTTTGGCGTTGCCTGTCCAGTACAAAAAAATAGCCAGTGGCAGTGGAACCAGACCAGTCATGACTGTCGCAGGATTTTGATTAGCAGACGATGACGAGTTGTGGAAACTGGCATATTAAAATTGACTCCACTGTATTGCATATCAATTTAGCCTTTTCCAGTTGTATTTCAATTGTTTTATAATAAAAAAAAACGTCCGGTAGAAAAACTAATTTTCTACTGGTATTGTGTTAACAGCGTGAACTTGCTTGCTTTCGCCTCGTTTCTTCAACACTTACAAACCACTACAGTAGGCCTACACAAGAACCGTTGACGTCAACAAACTTGCGGTATGGCCGATCGGGAACCGTCGACACTCTCCGTAAACGGGAAAATACTTTTACGGAAAGTGCCGACGGTTCCCGATTGATAATTTGCCAAAATATTCGCAGTTCCAAGGGTGGGAAATCCCAGTTATATGTGTCGCTATTTGATAAACCAGTATTCCACAATTATTACACTAAAATAATTTCTGGAGAACAGTTATATGAAGGATATTGTAAGTGTGATCGGGTGGCGCTGTGATCAGGGCCGTACTCATGAAACCGTTCTTATGCTCACACTCAGATTTTATTATCAAGAAATTCGGCTTGAGTAGGTTTGAGCACAGAATCTATGCTTCTTTTTTTTAATTTTATTTTGCATGTACTGCAGTTTCATCCCACATATTGAGACCCTCTACTGGGCAAAAAAAAGTAATTAATATAAGTTGGTAAAACTTGTTTCATCATATTCATTGTAAAATATATGAATTTTTTATCTATTACTGAAAAAGTCGCATAATTAAAAAATTGTAATAAAAATGCTAGTCTACTTCAATAACGACCCGTAGAAGTGCACTATAATTATCAGAGTCTGTACTACTGGTGTAAAAACGTCTAAACCTATATATATAATACACTCTTGCCGGAGCCACATAGACAATGAATTACGGTATGGCTTGTTGCTATGTAAAACTGTTTTGCATACTAAGTCAATATGCTTTGCTTTTTCTGCGACTACGCCCAAGGTAATGAAGTACAAAATACAGATACGAGCGGAAAATAGGGGTCAACAATGCTGACCCGTGTATCGCCATTTTTTCCTGCTATACGGGCCTGGATGTTAATTGCCCCCTAAACAGCGTGCTACAGGATCTACACCAACAGGCCGGCTACAAGTCCGCCAACATACGGGGTTCTTTTTTCTGAAGCGATCTGATGATGTCGAGATGTAAATATAGACGATTTAAATGACGTAGATACCACATGAGTGAAGTGTGGCAGTAACGAAGGGCGGGGATGGAGAGATGAACGATGACTGATGCAGATGGAAAACGAGACGATAAGAAGATGGACTGATATCGTTAGATACGATGACAATGTTTAGATATATATAGAGAGGAAGCCAGGGTAACACTGTATATAGTAGAAGTAGAAAAATAGTAATCTAAGCGAAGATGGAAAGGCGTCAATTTAGAAATAAATGACAAATTTAAGTTTAACACTCGGGGACACAAACTGAAACACGTGCTCCTTGTAGTGTGATACTGGCGAAAGTCAGATAGAATACATCATGTATGGTAGGAATGGAAGTCAATGGAGTAATATTAATATATACTGTCCGAGTTTTATCAACAAATTACCGATAGGAAGGATACCTGTCCCCACTGCAGGTAAAACAAACTAGAAAATTTAGCATTTCGTACATAGAGTAACAACCCCGTCCCTCCCTTTCTCAATAGCTGTATTGAGGCTGGATCGGGGTCAGATAGAGTGACCCTTTTGTGATCGGAGGTCAGAGTTCGAAACCCGGACTGCCCCAGTAGGTCATGTACGTATGGCTTTCTTTTCAGCTTCTGCCATGCAAGTTAAACGTTTCCAATCCATAGTTATACCGTTTTAGAACGTGGAACGCGGACCTTTAAACAGACATACTTTTGTATCTGTAAATGCTCAGGCAACAATTTCGGAGACCGTTTGTATTCAAACATTACTGTATAAGCGTCATACAACTGATTAGATGCTTTGTGCTTTGTAAAATCTTAAATGCCTCAGTAAAAAACCGACACTTCTAAATATTAACTCTATATACCATTAACTTTATAATACAGGTGATATATATATCATATAGTTTTCAGTTTATTTGCAGAGTAAGTTGATGTCGACAGTATAACATTATAAGGGCCGTGTGTATTTGTGTAATTACCTATGATCGGGTTTGTCGCACTAAACACAAAACGTTGCCTCTGATAGAACGATTCTATAATTACTGGGCACATTCCATTATATACACCACAGGTGCAACGTTTCGGGGAACACGGATAAAAGAACCGGAAACAGAGTATTGCCTGATATTTTACGAATTCAACACAAGCTGCAATATGATATAGGAGAACGCGACACTTTGTGATGACGCCCAAGGTTTGATGGGGTAGTAGGGTACGTTCCGGGTACAGCGTCACTACCACACCGCACTGTATACAATGTGTCTTCTGTACCTTTAACAGTGTTAGTCGATCTTACTAACTCCACACGAATAGTTCCTTAACAGTGTTAGTCGATCTTACTAACCCCACACGAATAGAGTCCATTAAAACGATAGTCATCTAAATATACCAGCAATCCACTTCATTAAAGGGCTTGGTGTCGTTAATGGTGACAAATGATCTTATATTGAATGAATGACCTAACATTACTAGCGTGTTTGGTCTCGACTGTCCCCTCATTCAGTCCACCTACAGGACATAATAACATAGACATAACCAATCCAAATACTTAAAACTGTTTTAATTGAACAGAAAGTGGCAAATAAATTACTTAAAACAGACGGGTTAGATATTTCCGGTCTTATCACGAATATCCGAGTAAGTGTTGACAAGATCACACGTATCGCGTATAGGCAACGTCAAGAATGGCGGCAACTTGTTAGGCTGAACTCCAGCGATGAAGGCTGAAACGTTTGATATATATACAAAAGTAGGTGAAACCTCTTAATTTGTGTTTAATGTTGGCGTCAAACTACTTCGGGAATCAGAGTTAAGGAAGCCTGCAGCAGTAAATCAATGAAACGCTAGTTATACACACCAGTGCTCTAACAAGGGAGTCATTCTTGCCAACTTTTTGAAATTTCCATAGGNTGTACATTGTTTTACGTAACAGTATAACAGTTGTACTTTGTTTTACATAACAGTATAACAGTTGTACCTTGTTTTACATTACAGTGTAACAGTTGTACATTGTTTTACGTTACAGTATAACAGTTGTACTTTGTTTTACATTACAGTATAACAGTTGTAACTTGTTTTACATTACAGTATATCAGTTGTATTTTGTTTTACATAACAGTATAACGGTTGTACTTTGTTTTACATAACAGTTTAACAGTTGTACTTTGTTTTACATTACAGTATTACAGTTGTACCTTGTTTTACATAACAGTTTAACAGTTGTACTTTGTTTAACATAACAGTTTAACAGTTGTACCTTGTTTTACATTACAATGGTACAGTTGTACCTTGTTTTACAAACAGTATAACAGTTGTATTTTGTTTTACATTACAGTATAACAGTTGTATTTTGTTTTACATAACAGTATATCAGTTGTATTTTGTTTTACATAACAGTATAACGGTTGTACTTTGTTTTACATAACAGTTTAACAGTTGTACTTTGTTTACATAACAGTATAACAGTTGTATTTTGTTTTACATTACAGTATTACAGTTGTACCTTGTTTTACATAACAGTTTAACAGTTGTACTTTGTTTTACATAACAGTTTAACAGTTGTACCTTGTTTTACATTACAATGGTACAGTTGTACCTTGTTTTACAAACAGTATAACAGTTGTATTTTGTTTTACATTACAGTATAACAGTTGTATTTTGTTTTACATAACAGTATAACAGTTGTA
>NW_018404339.1:187004-202274 GCF_002113885.1 Mizuhopecten yessoensis
CAGTTGTACCTTGTTTTACATTACAGTGTAACAGTTGTACATTGTTTTACGTAACAGTATAACAGTTGTACTTTGTTTTACATAACAGTATACCAGTTGTACCTTGTTTTACATTACAGTGTAACAGTTGTACAACGCATTGTGTTATGCCGAATAACTGAAATATATGTATCATGTTTCTATATTATGAGGCATGGCGCGCAGAACATGAGTTGCCGTAGACTATTGGAAATATCCACAAAAGTGCATGTGATACAAGGACAGACAATGGGCGCTGTATATCCTACAGGTAGTGGTATAAAACACCCATCAGCGTCAACACTAAGAGTAATCATACATATCACACGCCAATGTTATCAATAAACAATGCTACTACCAACACAGGTATGGAATGCACGTGTGTTTGCTGGATTTGTCTACACTCAACTAAATGTGCGCGTGAAAAATTAGACTTCCACGCACGACCTAAGATTGTTTGGTAACCGTTCTCTGGGTACAACAACGTCATGAACCGATATACATTAGAAACAGTCATCTGGGTACAACAAGGTCATGGACCGATATACATTAGAAACAGTTATCTGGGTACAACAAGGTCATGAACCGATATACATTAGAAACAGTTATCTGGGTACAACAAGGTCATGGACCGATATACATTAGAAACAGATCTCTGGGTACAACAACGTCATGAACCGATATAAATTAGAAACAGTTCTCTGGGTACAACAAGGTCATGGACCGATATACATTAGTAACAGTTATCTGGGTACAACAAGGTCATGAACCGATATACATTAGAAACAGTTCTCTGAGTACAACAAGGTCATGGACCGATATACATTAGAAACAGTTATCTGGGAACAACAAGGTCATGAAACAACAGACATTAGAAACAGTTATCTGGGTACAACAAGGTCATGAACCGATATACATTAGAACAGTTCTCTGTGTACAACAAGGTCATGAACCGATATAAATTAGAAACAGTTATCTGGGTAAACTAGTCTATGTCCGTTTGTTAGCTGGTCTATGTCCGTTTGTTAGCTGGTCTATGTCCGTTTGTTAGCTGGTCTATGTCCGTTTGTTAGTTGGTCTATGTTTGTCTGTAAGCTGGTCTATGTTTGTTTGTAAGCTGGTCTATGTCCGTCTGTAAACTGGTCTATGTCCGTCTGTTAGCTGGTCTATGTCCGTCTGTAAGCTGGTCTATGTCCGTCTGTAAGCTGGTCTATGTCCGTTTGTTAGTTGGTCTGTGTGCGTCTGTAAGCTGGTCTATGTCTGTCTGTAAGCTGGTCTATGTTCGTTTGTAAGCTGGTCTATGTCTGTCTGTAAGCTGGTCTATGTTCGTTTGTAAGCTGGTCTATGTCCGTCTGTAAGCTGGTCTATGTTTGTTTGTAAGCTGGTCTATGTCCGTCTGTAAACTGTTCTATGTCCGTCTGTAAGCTGGTCTATGTCCGTCTGTAAGCTGATCTATGGCCGTTTGTTAGCTGGTCTATGGCCGTTTGTTAGCTGGTCTATGTCCGTCTGTAAGCTGGTCTATGTCCGTTTGTTAGCTGGTCTATGTCCGTCTGTAAGCTGTTCTATGTCCGTCTGTAAGCTGGTCTATGTCCGTCTGTTAGCTGGTCTATGGCCGTTTGTATGCTGGTCTATGAAATTGTCCATTGGGAACATGAGCCATTCCCAGCATATAGCTATATGACATTGTGTTTCGTTATGATAAAAACATTTATTGTCCTTGTAGTAGGTAAACACGATTCTTTGTTCCTCTTCGACAAATTATGATTTGCGAGGGCGAAGGAAACAAATTATCGTGTTTCTTTGCATCAAGGACAGTAAATGTATTGAGCGTTTTTCTATCTTTCAAGAGGTAAACAAAGGCAAATATTAACCATATTGACAGTTTAATGTTTTTTAATGCAAGAATGCAAATGACTCTTTTGGCAAATCTATATTGCACTTTAGTTGGTTATACACTTCAAAGTTCAAATATGTGATTTTCATTTTATTTTTAGTCAAGGTTGTAGTAGCACAAAATCAAAATCACTTGAATTAGTTTGATGTTTAACTGTTGATTGACTGGACAGTCATGTGACCTACGTATGCAACTGCGAAGCAAAGAATTTAAGTTCGATGGGCTTGATATATTGTTTTGACTGTAATTGGTAGTTTAGGTCTGTTCATCTGCGATAGACACGGCATCATCTGTTGTCCAGCCGTTTGCAGCTGGAGCTGCTACCCGTTTTTATGGGCTGATGACCGCTATGACCTCTGCAGCTGTCCAATTGCCGGGGTGTGTTGGTCAGTGTCGACAGGTTCCGCTATAGAGAGAACAGGCTCGGTGTAAATGTTATGCTGTGTCTATATCCCTGGCATTGAACGAGACAGCAGGGGACCTCCGTGACGGTAGTACAGAGATTCCCTGAATGTTTTGGTTCACGATAAATAGTGTGCAAAACACTCGTCTGAAACACTGTTTGAAATACAAGATAACTAAAGTGAGCTCCACCCATTGTAGCTGCCGAGAGAGGGCGGGCCAATCTGTAGATACATCGAGTCTGTAGATGGCGGCGTGTCTATGACCCTAACAACTTCGTTAGACCAAGTTTTGTCAGTCTCTATATCTATCTATGCAGCACAGCTGTGTTTTCAACTCCCCCTCCCCCAATCATCAGATTTCCAGCGGTTTGTTGAAAATAGCCAAGGTACACGGTGCAGTGACTAAGGCGCCGACCTTGACAAATGTTACATCGATACACATTGCAGCCAGAACTTCTTTTCCATTCAGATATCATACATACACGGGTCCACCAGCGTGTACTGTTTCTGTAGTCGTTAAAAGAGCCGGGTTTATCCACAGACCCATACAGAGCCGAATGGTTCGCTGGACCTAGATATATAGCCACATTGTTTACTTGTGATTACAATTGACATAATGTTTGTATATAGTTACAACCTGTTTGTTTATATTTTGTTCAATCTTGTTTGGATGCGAAATACAATAAAATTCAATTGAATTTAATGGTATACAAATTGCCTATAAAACTTCCCTTTCTACACTTCCTCTTCTGAGTTCTGTTCTGTTTTCGAGTTCTAAGAAGACGAATAGGTTGATGCTGTCTGAATGAAATCGGTGCTTAACCCATGTACCCTAGTACAATTCATATCGTATGAACTTTGATAAAATGTGCAATACTTGGCACGAGTCGTCATGTAGATGACAATAGCAGACCTTTGTTTTTTGAGTCAACGAGCTTCCAGTCTCGGTACTTTAGTAATGTTTTATCAACTAGTTGGTTTATATGTATTACAGGTGTTTCCCCCTGGCGGTGGCCTTATCACAAATATGCCGCGGAGTCTCTCCAATATCGACAACGTGACGTCATAGAAGAGCTTGCTTGCCGCCCATTTGGCACTCTCATATTCAAGCGTCATAGAGATGAAACCGAATACCCGTTTCTATATATATCATTACAACATAAATATTCACTCTAGCTAGTTAAAGCATTCGGCACAGGTGCTCTGATTTCATGTCGAGTTGTCTCGAAAACCTCCCAAGCCAAGCAAAAGTCGTTTTCTTTAAAAATATATTTTTGAATAAAATCCAATAATAACAATAACAAGAAAATAGGAAAGATCGGTTTTGTTTACCGACAAGACGAGAAAATCTTAAACACTTAAACACAACATCTAAACGTGTGTATCCCATCACGCAATATGTGCTGTGTGTGAAAGATCACCGGCTACCATTGAAGGTGTTAGGAACCAACTATCGTAAAAAGAAGCTCGACTATTTTTCATAATTATTACAATACGGCATGCGTCTCCTAAGGAATGTCAACAGATCTCCCCTTTTTAATAAAAACATGAGTTCAAATGTCAGTCCACGGAACATAATTATATACAATTACGTGCGAGGTCAACACTCGCAATGTATACTGATCTACATACACGTGCACGGTGACACGTAATTAGCATCACCAGACACTGACGGACGGCTCGGGGTCAGAGGCCGTGTGGTCATACCGACAAGTAACCACACCCTCTGGTCGGGGGTCGATCTGTACTGGCAGTATAACGCTACCTTACAGAAGACTTGCTGTCATAGTAACGGGTTCCTTGATGTTGTCTGTTAAATTACTTCAGTTTCCTTGGGCGTGGTACTCCTGTAAGTAATTCATATTGTTTATACATATTCCTCAACACATAACTGGACAGATAATATCAAGAATACAATAACGTCCAATCCATCATGGCCTCGTCTGATTGTAGAGCAGGTTTTACTTTGTGGCGCCCTGAATGTACAGTCTAGAGACTGAGGTATAGCACACAACACAGCGCACTGTAATCGGTAGTAACCTCAATGTCATAAGTTCGATTCCCACAGTAAGAGGCGATATATGGTTCGGATATGCATGTGCCTCAGAAACGAAATACCAATAGTCGGTTATACAACAAAAACTAAATATCCATTCGTCGGATATACCACAGCAACTAGATGTCCAATGTCCGGTTAAAGCACAGAAACTAAAAAGTCATTGGTCAGATTTAGCACAGAAACTGGATATTCATTGGTCGGTTATACAACGGGAACTAAATATTCAATGATAGGATATATCACAGAAACGAGATATCTAATGGTATGATATACTACAGAAACGAGATATATAATGGTAGGATATATCACAGAAACAAGATATATAATGGTAGGATATATCACAGAAACGAGATGTCTAATGATACGATATATCACAGAAACGAGATATCTAATGACACGATATATCACAGAAACGAGATATCTAATGGTAGGATACACTACAGAAACAAGATATCCAATGGTAGGATATACCACAGAAACGAGATATATAATGGTAGGATATACCACAAAATCGAGATATATAATGGTATGATATACCACAGAAACGAGATATATAATGGTAGGATATATCACAGAAACGAGATATATAATGGTATGATATACCACAGAAACGAGATATCTAATGGTATGATATATCACAGAAAAGAAATATCTAATGTTAGGATATATCACAGAAACGAGAGATCTAATGGTAGGTATACTACAGAAACGAGATATTTAATTGTAGGATATACCACAGAAACGAGATGTTTAATGATACGATATACCACAGACAGGATATATCTAATGGTTGGATATTCCACAGAAACCAGATATTCAATGGTAGGATATATCACAGAAACGATATATCTAATGACACGATATATCACACAAATGGGATATCTAATGGTATGATATATCAAAGAAACGAGATATCTAATGGTAGGTATACTACAGAAACGAGATATTTAATTGTAGGATATACCACAGAAACGAGATATCTAATGGGAGGATATATCACAGAATCGAGATATCTCATGGTAGGATATACCACAGAAACGCGATATATAATGGTAGGATACACTACAGAAACAAGATATCCAATGGTAGGATATACCACAGAAAAGCGGTATATAATTGTATGATATACCACAGAAACGAGATGTCTAATGATAAGATATTTCACAGAAACGAGATATCTAATGTAAGGATATATCACAGAAACGAGATGTCTAATGATACGATATATCCCAGAAACGAGATATCTAATGACACGATATATCACACAAATGGGATATCTAATGGTATGATATATCACAGAAAAGAAATATCTAATGTTAGGATATATCACAGAAACGAGAGATCTAATGGTAGGTATACTACAGAAACGAGATATGTAATGGTAGGATATACCACAGAAACGAGCGAGCTATCTAATGGTAGGATATACCACAGACGGGAGATATCTAATGGTTGGATATTCCACGGAAACCAGATATTCAATGGTAGGATATATCACAGACACGTGATATTCAATGGCAGGATATCCCCCAGAAACGAGATATCTAATGGTAGAAACAAGATATCTAATGGTATGATATACCACAGAAACGTGATATCTAATGGTAGGATATACCACAGAAACGAGATGTCTAATGATACGATATACCACAGACGGGATATATCTAATGGTTGGATATTCCACAGAAACCAGATATTCAATGGTAGGATATATCACAGAAACGAGATATCTAATGGTAGGATATACCACAGAAACGAGATTTTCAATGGTAGGATATACCACAGAAACGAGATATCTAATGGTAGGAAATATCACAAAAACGAGATATCTAATGGTAGGATATACTACAGAAACAAGATATTTACTGGTAGGATATACCACAAAAACGAGATATATAATGGTAGGATATATCACAGAAACGAGATATCTAATGGTAGGATATACTACAGAAACAAGATATTTAATGGTATGATATACCACAGAAACGTGATATCTAATGGTAGGATATATCACAGAAACGAGATATATAATGGTAGGATATACCACAGAAACGCGATATCTAATGGTAGGATATACCACAGAAACGAGATATCTAATGGTAGGATATACCACAGAAACGAGATATCTAATGGTAGGATATACCACAGAAACGAGATATCTAATGGTAGGATATACCACAGAAACGAGATATCTAATGGTAGGATATACCACAGAAACGAGATATCTAATGGTAGGATATACCACAGAAACGAGATATCTAATGGTAGGATATACCACAGAAACGAGATATCTAATGGTAGGATATACCACAGAAACGAGATATCTAATGGTAGGATATACCACAGAAACGAGATATCTAATGGTAGGATATACCACAGAAACGAGATATCTAATGGTAGGATATACCACAGAAACGAGATATCTAATGGTAGGATATACCACAGAAACGAGATATCTAATGGTAGGATATACCACAGAAACGAGATATCTAATGGTAGGATATACCACAGAAACGAGATATCTAATGGTAGGATATACCACAGAAACGAGATATCTAATGGTAGGATATACCACAGAAACGAGATATCTAATGGTAGGATATACCACAGAAACGAGATATCTAATGGTAGGATATACCACAGAAACGAGATATCTAATGGTAGGATATACCACAGAAACGAGATATCTAATGGTAGGATATACCACAGAAACGAGATATCTAATGGTAGGATATACCACAGAAACGAGATATCTAATGGTAGGATATACCACAGAAACGAGATATCTAATGGTAGGAAATACCACAGAAACGAGATATCTAATGGTAGGATATACCACAGAAACGAGCGAGATATCTAATGGTAGGACATACCACATAAACGTGATATCTAATGGTAGGATATACCACAGACGGGAGATATCTAATGGTTGGATATTCCACAGAAACGAGATATTCAATGGTAGGATATATCACAGAAACGATATTTTCAATGGCAGGATACACAACAGAAACGAGATATCTAATGGTAGGATATACCACAGAAACGAGATATCTAATGGTAGGATATACTACATACACTAGATATTCAATGGCAGGATACACCACAAAACCTAGGTATCCAATGGTCAAATAAATAGCGGAAACGTTTTGATTCAATGGTCAGAATCTGAGTTAGCTATATATATTATTTCTTAGTAGATTTTCCACTCCTAGATGTAGTCATCACGATATTAGCCAGGTACGTCCTAAACCAGGATGTAGACAGAATGTACGGGTTATATAGGGATATACGGGAGAGAACAATATCGATCCACGGACTGTTAAAGCCAACACGGAACTCATACGACAAGTTCTGGACCACGTGACAAGTGTACCAAATGATATCAGAAAAGGCGCCCCATAATATCATTCTGTGAGTACAATGTCCAACAGTCGCGTTCTGACAGTCCTCGGTTCACGATATTCCTGGACATCGTCCTCAACATCCCTGAAGACACATTTGAACTTTTCCAATTTAAAGGTTGGAATAGTTTATTATGAAATTTAAGGGTGAATGAGTTAAATGTTTCCTTTCAAGCTTATGACAAAATAGCAATATCAGTTGTCATGACAACTGTAGTCAATCTAGGAAGCAGTTCATTACGACCTGTAGGATTGTTCTACTGAAATCCCCGATGGCAATTAACTGGTGAAAATAACGCTTTCTTAGCTTCCCAGACGGACTCTATGCAAACTTAATGCTTTCTCAAGTCGGCAGTTTTCTGGTTCTACACACCAAGTAAGCACGCAGAAAACATGACCATACCCCTATCGTGACACTTGTGGTACAAATTACGTCGATGCCGAACCAGGAAGTCACCAGTTTCTATTAGTTGTAGACAAGTGGTTGTTGATTAAAGCATTGGGTTTCTCACTGTTCCTAATGCGCTCAATGACAATGATGTATGTTTAAAAAAATATCACTTTATAACATTGAATAGAGCCTTTAGAGTTGAGTCGTGGTCTTAATGAGCTGAAAAACTATCATGAGGCCTTGACCACTATATTCATTCTTAACCCCAAGATGTCGGGTCATTATTGAGCTGACATCTTTAACGTCAGTGTGTTACAATGTCGACACTTCGACCATGATTGTGTTTTAAGACCACACTGTAAGACAATGACAATACAGCTGAATGTCATTACGTTGTAAGACCATACACAGAGCTAGAGGTCCTTGTGTTGTAAGACCATACACAGAGCTAGAGGTCCTTGTGATGTAAGACCATACACAGAGCTAGAGGTCCTTGTGTTGTAAGACCATACACAGAGCTAGAAGTCCGTGTGTTGTAAGACCAAACACAGAGCTAGAGGTCCGTGTGTTGTAAGACCATACAAAGAGCTAGAGGTTCTTGTGTTGTAAGACCATACACAGAGCTAGAGGTCCTTGTGTTGTAAGACCATACACAGAGCTAGAGGTCCTTGTGTTGTAAGACCATACACAGAGCTAGAGGTCCTTGTGTTGTAAGACCATACACAGAGCTAGAGGTCCTTGTGTTGTAAGACCATACACAGAGCTAGAGGTCCTTGTGTTGTAAGACCATACACAGAGCTAGAGGTCCTTGTGTTGTAAGACCATACACAGAGCTAGAGGTCCTTGTGTTGTAAGACCATACACAGAGCTAGAGGTCCTTGTGTTGTAAGACCATACACAGAGCTAGAGGTCCTTGTGTTGTAAGACCATACACAGAGCTAGAGGTCCTTGTGTTGTAAGACCATACACAGAGCTAGAGGTCCTTGTGTTGTAAGACCATACACAGAGCTAGAGGTCCTTGTGTTGTAAGACCATACACAGAGCTAGAGGTCCTTGTGTTGTAAGACCATACACAGAGCTAGAGGTCCTTGTGTTGTAAGACCATACACAGAGCTAGAGGTCCTTGTGTTGTAAGACCATACACAGAGCTAGAGGTCCTTGTGTTGTAAGACCATACACAGAGCTAGAGGTCCTTGTGTTGTAAGACCATACACAGAGCTAGAGGTCCTTGTGTTGTAAGACCATACACAGAGCTAGAGGTCCTTGTGTTGTAAGACCATACACAGAGCTAGAGGTCCTTGTGTTGTAAGACCATACACAGAGCTAGAGGTCCTTGTGTTGTAAGACCATACATAGAGCTAGAGGTCCTTGTGTTGTAAGACCAAACACAGAGCTAGAGGTCCGTGTGTTGTAAGACCATACACAGAGCTAGAGGTCCTTGTGTTGTAAAACCATACTTTAATACTTCGTCATCACCGCCTGGGAGCACTGTTTTAACACCATGATTCTGACCATACTGATTGACATCTTGACAAATACTTGTATGCAAAATAACATCAGGATGCAAAGCTGGGACACTTTACTTTTAAAAGCAACATTCCAGAGAGCACAAAAACAGAGTTTGTGTATTTGGATAACAAGCACTTGGTTGTCGATACAGTTTTTTCAATATTGAATTACAAGTATGTAATGTTTAGCAGAATTGTTAACTACAAATCTGTGTTGTTTAGCAGTATTTTACACTACAAGTCTGTTTTTTAGCAGTATTTTACACTACAAGTCTGTTGTTTAGATCAATGTTGAACACTACACGTCCGTTGTTTAGATCAATGTTGTACACTACACGTCTGTTGTTTAGATCAATGTTGTACACTACAAGTCCGTTGTTGCAAACTACACGTCCGTTGTTTAGATCAATGTTGTACACTACACTACCGTTGTTTAGATCAATGTTGTGCACTACACGTCTGTTGTTTATATCAATGTTGTACACTACAAGTCTGTTGTTTAGATCAATGTTGTACATTACACGTCTGTTATTTATATCAATGTTGTACACTACACGTCTGTTGTTGTACACTACACGTCCGTTGTTTAGATCAATGTTGTGCTCTACACGTCCGTTGTTTATACCACTGTTGTACACTACACGTCCGTCGTTTAGATCAATGTTGTACACTACACTTCCGTTTGTTAGATCAATGTTGTGCACTACACGTCTGTTGTTTAGATCAATGTTGTGAACTACACGTCTGTTGTTTAGATCAATTTTGTACACTACACGTCCGTCGTTTAGATCAATGTTGTACACTATAAGTCTTTTGTTTAGACCAATGTTGTACACCACAAGTCTGTTGTTTAGATCAATGTTCTACACTACACGTCTGTTTTTAAGAACAATGTCGTACACTACACGTCCGTCGTTTAGATCAATGTTGTACACTACCCGTCTGTTATTTATATCAATGTTGTACACTACACGTGCCTTTTTTGGATCAATGTTGTGCACTACAAGTCTGTTGTTTAGATCAATGTTGTACACTACACGTCTGTTATTTATATCAATGTTGTACACTACAAGTCTTTTGTTTAGACCAATGTTGTACACTACACGTCCGTTGTTTAGACCAATGTTGTACACTACACGTCCGTTGTTTAGATCAATGTTGTACACTACACGTCCGTTGTTTAGACCAATGTTGTACTAAGATTAATGTTGTACCCTTCACGTCTGTTGTTGTACACTACACGTCCGTTGTTTAGATCAATGTTGTACATTGCACGTCTGTTGTTTAGATCAATGTTGTACACTACACGTCTTATATTTATATCAATGTCGTACACTACACGTCTGTTGTTGTACACTACACGTCCGTTGTTTAGACCAATGTCGTGCACTACACGTCCGTTTTTAAGATCAATGTTGTACACTACACGTGCGTTGTTTAGATCAATGTTGTACACTACACGTCCGTTGTTTATACCAATGTTGTACACTACACGTCCGTTGTTTAGACCAATGTCGTGTGCACTACACGTCCGTTGTTAAGATTAATGTTGTACACTTCACATCTGTTGTTGTAGCTACACGTCCGTTGTTTAAATCAATGTTGTACTCTACATGTCCGTTGTTTAGAGTAATGTCGTGCACTACACGTCCGTTTTTAAGATAAATGTTGTACACAACACGTCCGTTGTTTAAATCAATGTTGTACACTACACGTGCGTTGTTTAGATCAATGTTGTGCACTACAAGTCTGTTGTTTAGATCAATGTTGTACACTACACATCTGTTATTTATATCAATGTTGTACACTACAAGTCTTTTGTTTAGATCAATGTTGAACACTACAAGTCTGTTGTTTAGATCAATGTTGTACACTACAAGTCTGTTGTTTAGATCAATGTTGTACACTACACGTTCGTTGTTTAGATCAATGTTGTACACTACAAGTCTGTTGTTTAGATCAATGTTGTACACTACAAGTCTGTTGTTTAGATCAATGTTGTACACTACAAGTCTGTTGTTTAGATCAATGTTGTACACTACAAGTCTGTTGTTTAGATCAATGTTGTACACTACAAGTCTGTTGTTTAGATCAATGTTGTACACTACAAGTCTGTTGTTTAGATCAATGTTGTACACTACAAGTCTGTTGTTTAGATCAATGTTGTACACTACAAGTCTGTTGTTTAGATCAATGTTGTACACTACAAGTCTGTTGTTTAGATCAATGTTGTACACTACAAGTCTGTTGTTTAGATCAATGTTGTACACTACAAGTCTGTTGTTTAGATCAATGTTGTACACTACAAGTCTGTTGTTTAGATCAATGTTGTACACTACAAGTCTGTTGTTTAGATCAATGTTGTACACTACAAGTCTGTTGTTTAGATCAATGTTGTACACTACAAGTCTGTTGTTTAGATCAATGTTGTACACTACAAGTCTGTTGTTTAGATCAATGTTGTACACTACAAGTCTGTTGTTTAGATCAATGTTGTACACTACAAGTCTTTTGTTTAGATCAATGTTGTACACTACAAGTCTGTTGTTTAGATCAATGTTGTACACTACAAGTCTGTTGTTGTACACTACACGTCTGTTGTTTAGATCAAAGTTGTACTATGAGTTAATGCCTTTAACAGTATGTTGGGTCCCTAACAGTTCATGGATAAAAAATCAAAACTCCCGCGTTATTTTTTCTCTTTAACACATCATCCATCACACGTGCACTTTACCGCCTAGTTATGTGTCTTCCTAGTCGATTAAACTCATTACGTGTGAACATGTATCAAATGAAGTGTAGATGTCTCTGTTTTTAATATTAGTGTTGTACCGGTGTGTATCAGAATGGTGTGCCTCTCCAACCTATTGTCTCTAACTGTCACGTGCATTGATACCAGGTATATATCCCACAATCCCTATTATCCGAACCGATTTTCTAAGTTATTGCAACATTGAAGAGTAGAAAGTAGAAAAGAAGAGTTAGTAAAATACAGTCTGAAAGGAGGAATCCTATAGTTATTATTGTTACGTAAAGCGTAACTATTTTTTTCTCCAGATAAAGGCGGCAAAAGATGATTGTAGTAATCAGAAGTTAATTTTTTTTTATGCATCATACAATAGTTGAAGTTTGCTCCGTTTTCTGCGATAAAATAAAGTTTCAGATAAAGTCTCAAGACCAGTTATTATTAATATTATAAAGTATTAAAGTAATAATAGGGGTATAGGAAGGAAGTCCTAATATAATGCGAGCTGCTTCACGTTTGGCTTTTTCTCACTTTTCCGATTCAAAAATTTATCAACCGTCCCACAACTCACAAGCGTATTCTAAAACAGGTAAAATAAAAGTCTTGTTAATTATTAAAAGTGCATTCCTACTTAATAAGGGTTTCAGTAAGACTGACAGAAGTGTAACCCCCCCCCCNACACACACACACACACACACACACGCACATTTTGCATTCGAATTAAAAGTTACCCCTAAATGTTTATGATAATCTGGTAAAGTTTAAGACTTTCCCATCAATTTCTAAATCTAAGTCTTCCTCGATATCAACTGAATTCGAAATAAACAATACATACGTTTTTTCAGGATTAAAATTTACCAACCAGGTTTTTGACCAAGTATTTAAGATCTCTAGGTCTCTATTTAAAGTTTCTTGAATTTCTAGACAAGATGAAGATGACTTTAATAATGATGTATCGTCTGCAAAAAGACGAGACGTTGATTAAAAAATATATGCTATGCCATTAATAAATTTAAGTAATAAAAATGGGCCAAGCATAGAGCCTTGAGGAACCCCTGCCTCAATTAGACCTACAACAAATGTATGTCACAGAATACAACACATGTATGTCACAGAATACAACACATGTATGTCACAGAATACAATGTATGTCACAGAATACAACACATGTATGTCACAGAATACAACACATGTATGCGTTTCCCTCAGGTACAATACATATTTGGAGATAAATATCAATGAGTTGATACACTGTAGAAGGACCTTGCATAATTCCAGACTGATATTTAAAAAAAAAAAAAAAAAAAAAGTTCTATAAAGTAGTTGTACAAATGTTTAAAAATCACTCTTTCAAAAACTTTACCAACAGTGGACAGCAAGGAATTGGTCTATAATTCGAAGGAGAATGGCTGTCAGCCTATTTAAACAACGGCATGATATTAGCTAATTTCCATTTATTTGGACAAATCCCTGTTAATAAGGTCATATTAAATATTATTTCGAGCGGAGTACAAACCGTGTAAGCAGTATTTCTTAGCATATGGTGGCTGATTCCATCCCCACTCGAGGCCTTGCCGAGCTTCAATATCTGTAGAACATCGCGTATTTTAGTTGAATGGAATCTAATTGAAGTAATTTGTTTGTCAGTTTTTGGCTCAAAGATCGAAACATCAGTGTTACTGTCATCTACTCTAGTAATGCTACAAAAAATATATTTAATAATTCAGCTTTTTCTTCATCTCTAGTAACTATAACATTAGTAATAGGATCGATTAAGGAAGGTATAGGTTGTGAAGTATCAGGCGTTTTAATTGTGAAGTATCAGACGTTTTAATTAACCTTTTAATTAATTTCCAATAACACTTAGGATCAAAAGAAGAGTACGCATCAATAATATCATAAACTTTTTTATAGAAAATAATACGTGCATGCTTTTTCATATTGTTAACTTTGTTTCGCTGTGATGTGAATTTATTGATAGCTACCAAACGTTTTGCTGACCTCGCTATTTTATGTAACCTATCCCTAATTCTTAAGTTTTTTCTAAGCTCAGAGGTCATCCATGGCTTATCATTAGGTTTTATATTTACTTCTTTACTAGGAATACATTCATTGGCAAAAGATAGAAAAATGTCCGTAAAACGACCACCGGCTAATTTAACTGAGTCACAATTATAAAAAAATATCTATCCAATTATGATTAGATATAAGATGACATCTATTTATTTTATATGGATTTAAATACTTCATCACGTTGCATTAATTTATTTTGTATGGATTGAAATGTCCATGTAATTCGGATTTGCGTGTTGAAATTTTGAAAAATTCATATGTAAAAAAAACCAAGCATGTTTAAAATGATAAAATTATTTAATGTAAATAACACAAAAGAACTTGTCAATTTGGCCGAATATATAGAAGCGACAAATATAAGAAGAAACCAATTACATGTAACTTAATTTGTTACACTCTCCATACTGTTTGTACATTGCTGGTATTGTATTGTATGTATTGTATTGTATGTATTGTATGTATTGTATTGTATTGTATGTATTGTAATGTATTTATTGTATTGTATGTATTGTATTGTATGTATTGTATGTATTGTATGTATTGTATTGTATGTATTGTATTGTATTATTGTATTGTATTATTGTATTGTATGTATTGTATGTATTGTATTGTATGTATTGTATGTATTGTATTGTATGTATTGTATGTATTGTATGTATTGTATTGTATGTATTGTATTGTATTGTATTGTATTTATTGTATGTATTGTATGTATTGTATTGTATTGTATTTATTGTATGTATTGTATTGTATTGTATGTATTGTATTGTATT